>NW_009631775.1:0-37407 GCF_000690535.1 Cariama cristata
GTGACACTCCTCTTTACCAGTGTTGCCAACACCACTGACAACTGCACTGGTTTACAACCAGAATAAACCTTAACTCATCCGTTCTTTGCCATGTGGATGAAGACAGCTGTCTAGGAGCGATAGGAAAGATGGCTGAGGGGCTGGAAGAACAAAATGTAAACGTCGGAGGTGCGTCACCAGTGTTCAGGTCGTGCCACAAGCTTCCCTCATGAGCTCTGGTAAGTAACCTCATTTCTTGGTCTTAACAGATCCTAAACTCCTTTGTGTCTGTTGCACTCAAGATTGTTTATTGCATCATGGTTTTGTGCCTGTGGTATGAGGTGAAATCCTGAAGCAGCTACAATTAGTAGGAGATTCTGACACATGGCTGGAATTTCACCCCAAGGCATCTTTATGATCTTGCTTATGTGTGAATGTTCCTAATGAGTTAAAAGATACTGCTCATCTGAGGAAAATTGTACAGATGTCTGATACTAGTAGTTCTGGGTCATGCAGTGTTACAGATGAAGTGGTGTTAAGAGTTGATACTTGTTTCATGTGTGATAAGCATGCAGGAGATTTAGGGTAGAAATTACAGTAAAAATGAGGGGTTTTTTTTCAGTGCACAGAAATTTTTTTAGTTGTTTTAACTTGAAAATTATTACAAAGATAAGGTCACAATTTTAATCACTTTCTTTTCTTTCTTTTTTGGGGGGACAGTAATACTCTTAAACTTTTCTATTGGATCAAGTTATCCTGCCATTACATATACTGTCCTAGGTTTTGTGTCACCCTGCAGCAAAACTAGCTGTGGACCAGAAAATAAAATCGGGAACTGTGTGAAGGAAGGAAAAGTTGTGGGAAGAAAGACATCTGTAACACCTGACTGAGCATCAAATGCAGGCTTAGTGGTTGGTGCAGGAAGGAAGTCCTCTGGAGCTTCTTTTCCCTAAGCAGTTCGAATTCCTTTCTCACTGCTGTCTCTGCAAGGTGCAATGGAAAGAAGTGTCACTGCTTGGTGCAACTTGGCTGGCATCTGCAGTGCTCAGAGCTGCACCCCTGGCATGGGACGGCCAGGACACTCCTTGGCCAAAGTCTTCTCTGATCCACTGTGCAAGCCCTGTGACTCTGAGATGGAGAGATCACTATTATGTATGTGTGTGGGTTTTTAATCCAAAGTGCTCTAAGTTCTAGGAATGGTTGTGTCACAGAGTCCTCCGTTGGTGCCTGCGTGACAGGCATGTGATCTGCCCCCTGGGACAAGGGGGGAGGCTGCAAGGCTTGCTAGGACACTGCTGGGGCTTGTCCTGGGAGGGAAGAGCTGAATACGATGGCATCTGTGGCCACAATGTCTGTCTGCAGTGTTCCCCCACCACTTGTGCTCAGATTTCCTCTGGGAGGGAGATGATTGATTTACTCCAGAAGGAAAGAACTGCCACACAGGCACTGCAGAAGGCAGCAGAAACAAGATGAGGAGAGAGAAAATATAATCCCAGCTCAAATCTGTACCTTAATTGTACCCTGGGCAGCAGTCCCCACAGTGAAAGAGAGCCTTGGTCTCTACTCTTACTGTGGGGCACATGACACACAAAGGGCTCTTAAAAAGTATAAATTGTCTCACATGATTGCTACCCTAAGTGATCGGTCCCTGCAGAAGAAGAGAGCAAAGGGTAATGGCCCCTGTCCCTGCCCAGTCATGCCAATACCAGACTGCTTCTTTTCCTCAGCTCATCTTGCCACACGTGAGAACAGGCTTGTTCATTGATGCTTTAGCTCTTAACGCTTTTTCCTGCTCTGAAAGGGTGTGGAACATTGTGGAAACCAGCTGAAAGGGTACGGATCGTTGCAGAAACACAGCTCTGGACAGTGAAGACTGTGGTAATATTTGTGGCGGACATTTGCGGACCCTATCCCCACCCCTAGCTCTGATCTCAGAGGACCAATCGCTGCAGTAAAAGAGCATGTAAAGGAGGAAGGACATTTGCCAACCTTTGTCTTCTTTGTAGCTGTATAAATGCTGTAGCATTCAGCAATATGCTGGGCTCATGAAGCTTTCCAAACCCTTCAAACCCTGATCACAGTCGTAAGTCAGGGAACCAATTTGTGTTGTAAAAGAGCTTGAAGAGAATTTCCTCTCCTCAATACAAATCCTCTCACTATGTCTGTAGGCCTTGCATATTGCAAGAAGTAGATATGCTTCTGCCATGTTATATTCTCCAAACTAGAACTATAATCCCATCACAAACCCTATCGTTATTCACAGACAGGAGGTGACCCCCTCCCTAAAGGAGCACATGATTTTACCTCTGCTAACACCAGCTGTGCTTATATTGTTAAAAACCATACAACGATGTATGCCTCATCAAAGTCAACTACAGAAGCCATCCCCTGTGACTGCTGATAGTCAAGGGATCATTCCCTATGGGAAAACCTATGGCTTTGGTCACACCACCACCAGTCCTTTTCCTAGCGTTTCATGGCCTCTAGAATAGACTGGCCTCTAGAAAGTGCCACTATCCTCACCCTAATTCCAATCTCAACTCTATCCTTAACTGTGGCAAGAGGACCACAATAAAAACGAAAAGAATGAATTGGTCCCTGATACCACCTTTCTGCCTAATTCTGGGGGGGGGGGGGGGGTGGGGTGGGGTGTCTGTAGAATCCAGAAGGAAATTGAGCATTAGAATATACCTTTACCATAAACCCAAATCCTACCACCAGCCCTCCTTGTACCCCAGGAGCTAATAACCACAGTGAAAGAGAATGTGAGACCTACAAACATTGTTCTCCTTCCTAAAGCTGTGGGTCTTCATGTACTCTGTAGAGAAATGGCCTCTTAAAGCTGTTGCTAGGTATATTGTCTTTGTGAATGGCATCAGGCAGAGAACCTGGGGCAAATAGTTCCTGACCACTCAAACTTAGCAAGCTCTGGACTGGCTACAGTCTCCCTGCTCAGTAGCTGAAACATAAAATACACACATGTGTACACTCCCATACATATACAAGGCATTTTCTCTGTTCGAAATGTGTATATTAAAGAAATGGCTTTTCTTCCAGCCTTTAGAGGAGGGCTTTCTGTACTGTCCGTAAGAAGGAAGGTCGAGAGCAAAGTCTGCTGAGATAAGATTGAAGGAGTGTCTCCTTTGGAGGCAGCCAGATTTCTTGCTTTCTAAGTGCCCTCTCTTTGCAGATCCACCCTGGGAGATGCTGTCCTCTCGAGGTCCCCGAGTTTCCTCTTGGATGTTCACTCCCAAAGGGAGCTAACATGCATACAGGATGTGTAATCAGCGGAGCTGGGCAAACCGAGGAGTGACCCAATTTGCAGTGTGGGCACATTGGGTGGCTACTACCTTAATTACCTACTGGGTGTCTTAGTTTAGGCGATGTGACAATTTCCCAGTGATCGCAATTATCTTTCCAGGCTGCGATTCACTTTTTGCTGGGTTTATCAAGGCCTCCTAGATAAAATATGCACAAGCACATCTTGCCCATCCTCCACAACCAGGTTTCTCCTACCGACAGGTTAGCAGGCATCCTGGTGTAGTTGGCAGCATTGGAAAATGTTTTTCATCCTTGCCGCAGTAACACGATGGTAGAGAGCTTACTTGCAAGAGTCCTTTAGACTTGTTCTTGGTACCATTTTCTCAATCTGATTTCATCCATGTTTTACTGGAAAACGGTACAAAACAGACATAGGACTAAGGTATAGCATTTAAAAAAAAAATGGAGAGATGCAGACAGACAAGATTATGAACACTGCAATTTTTTTTTATTTTATCTCATTCTTGAAACTGCCTTCAGCGATTTCTGTAAGAAAATATTATTAGTTTTAGTAGCACTACAGTAGCATTCAGCTAATGATTTTTAGGAAATGGTTACAGAGATATCTATTTGTCTCTGTGTGTGTATGTATGTGAAAGAGAAATATGCTATTTATATACAACATCCTGTCCATAGGTGTATCTAGTTAGTATTGGAAGAGTGTTTATAGACTCACTTGTACTCCGTTGGTGCTAAAATTGATTTCTTGGCTGAATTATTTTTGAATAGGATAAACCCACTAATTGTGCACCTAAATAAAATTGAATTTTAACAAATTGAATTACTTTTATTTTACCTTGGATGATAATTTATTGACACAAATAGAACTCTTTAATTAAATTTGGCATAGCCAGGTCTACTGAGGACACATTAAACCTTTTTGTCATGTGATTTTAGTGCTTTTTTTAAATTTTAGGCCATCCTGATATTCCTAGATTAAATTATGTTTATTACGGCTGTACAGCCAGTCAATTATTTTGACTGTGCAGTTCTTAAGGATCCCACATGGATTTAGCATAGATCTTCTGTGAAGAAGGACTATTAATTTATAATTTCTCATTAAATACATCAGAGATTGAAATCCATTGTTGCTATTCTGGAAATAGATATCCTAATTCAGGAGTACCTAGCCTGCAATCTGTAAAAATGGAAGGAAAGCGAGGAGGACAGAGTTACATTTATCACCATGTCTCAGAGTTCAGCTCTCAATAAAGCTGGGTAAGTTTAGTAGAAAAAAAAAATAGCTGCAGCAGCATCACCAGTGCTCTCAGGGAAGCTGAAGACTCAGTATATCACCTACATCTCTACAGAGATCATCTCACCTAGAGGAGAAGCCAAGGAGGTGGTCCTGTTCTCTGCAGCAGGCAGAGCAGAGTGATAATCCTTGTAACACGGGGCCCTGGATCCATCCAGGACACCAGAGTTGGTCCTTGTGATCTGCTTTGTGGAGGGCAATGGAAGCTCAAACCAGAAAGTAGAAGTCCGTATATTTCCATAAATTTCCACTAAAGCTTGAACCAGAAGTAAATGTCCCTAAATCGGTTTACACATCAAAGAATAAGGTTGACATGACTGATGGTCTGCTCTGCAGGACAAACCTCAAGAGCTCTCTACCAGCACCTCGGATCCTCAGCAGTGAGTGCTGCCAACCCACCACCCACTTGAAGTGCTGTCACTGTCACCAAACAAGATGAAGAGCTAAGAGCCCTTCTAATGAAAGATTAGCAGATGTCTTCTTGCTCACTAATAGGCCTGCAAGATCAAGGAGGGGATAAAAAAGCTTTAAGGCTTCTTTATTTCATGCTTGGGACAAGAAGACATGGTTTAAATTCTGATTTGTGCTTCACTCAGAATAATGACACATTTTTTCTTGATTCCTATATCCACATTGTGTTTAGATCTTATATTCTTGTATTATACGTGTACTCATTGGTACTACAGCCAGATATTTACATTCAGGTTAAACACACAGACAAAAATTTCAGCTAAAACCATCCATCAAATGAAGACACATGTAATATCAGAGTATACTTACCAGACTTCAGTTAAGGTTTCCCTTCTTCCTAATTTTGCAAACATATTGCTAAATGGTTTCCAAACAATGAGATATTGGTTTTGTCTCTTTGTGAAAAAAAAAACCAAACAAACAAACAAGAAAACAAAAAAAATGATGGCTTTGCTGCAGCTTGGCTCAGTGATTGGTGTCTTTGGTTTGAAGGGATATTGCCCAAGCAGACTAGATGGTTTGAAAAACTTCTCTGGGTTAAATAGGGCAGTAGGATTTTGGACTATACTGAAATGGCACAGGGTTGTTCACATGTAAATACCTTGGGATGCTTGGGGGCTCACAGGTCACTGCCATCTTCGGCCAGTAGCATTGGTTCCTCCCAGTTTATAACTTCATTTTGAAGTCTGTCAGCCTAATACTTTTTGTGCTGTTCACCAGCTTTCCTTTAGTAGTACAGCAGGTAGAAACTATCAAGCAACTCAAAACGATCTCATCAGGTTTTCAGAATAAAGATATTAGCCAAGGAAAAGCACAACTTCTTCCCTCCTTTCTTTATCCATCTGGTGCCTGCTCTGCAGGGGTGAAAACTGTCAGTGCATAATAGGATGACAGGGCACTTCGAGGGTGGCCTTCTTTATGAGAGAGCAATTCGTATTTGTACGACTTCAAGAATTTTTTCTTCCCTTCGTTTCTACTGTATTTTGAAATGGGCTACGTACCTGCTTTTGGCAACAGAGACGAGGGAGAAGAAGGCAGGGGTGAGGAATGAAACCGTAAACAAGCCAACCCAAGACAGCCCCTTGTTGTGAGCCTTCCTACTTTGACACACACATATTTTTTCGAGTGCAGCACATTGAAGTTGATTGTTTTGGCTGCTCTTGCTCCTGGTTCTTGGCTGCTGTCCTGACTTCTTGGAGTACTGGGAAGAGTTCACCCCCTGCCAAGCTTGCAGGCACAGCACAGGGGAACTCACCAGCATCATCTGCCCTCCAAAAAGCTGGTCCTCTGCCAGGCACAGAGGGGGAAATGGGTCTCAGGTGAGGTGACAGGGCTGCTGACTCCCACTGGGGGTTTCAAGGGAGTGGATGGCACAAAATGGATATAGAAAGCCAAGGCTGATGCTCAATCCCTTGTTTAAAAAAAATGAACAATTAAAGAACTTAATATAAAAGGGACGGGGATGGGGACGGGGTGGGGGAGCTAAACCAAACATATTCTTTCCCAAACAGGTATAATATAAAATTCTGAAAAAAATTCTGAAGGTATCTTAGCTATAATACCTAGAATAGAATTTTTTTAACTATCTGCTG
Organism: Cariama cristata; assembly: GCF_000690535.1. Classification (NCBI taxonomy): domain Eukaryota; kingdom Metazoa; phylum Chordata; class Aves; order Cariamiformes; family Cariamidae; genus Cariama; species Cariama cristata. The sequence goes on from NW_009631775.1 coordinate 6,619, forward strand.
GCATTCAGTGTGTAAATAGCAGCTGTTGTCTGCTTGTTGGCCTTTTCTTCTCTGTCTTTCAGATCTGTCTGCTCACCTGATTCTCTCTGTGCCCTGTTAACTCTGAAACTTATCGTTGTCATTCAGGTGCAGCAAGAGTGCTGTGTCCTCTGTGGAGCACTGTGCTTTGAGAAGAACAAAGACTGACTGAAGAAGGTCCAGGAGCCCTCAATGAGATCTGTCTTCTGAAGAAAGATTCAACTAACTGGAATTGAGGGGGATATATGTTGATTACCTTCAAGAACGTACAAGGCTACTCTGAGGGGAAGGAAATACAGTCACAGAACTACAGCATTGCTTAGATTGGCAGGGACCTCTGGACATCACCTAATTCAAGCACCTGTTACAAGTACGGTCAGCTAAAGCAGGTTGCTCAGGGCCATGCCCTCTTGGGTTTTTAATATCTCCAAGGATGGAGACACCACAACCTCTCTGGGAAATCTGTGCCAGTGTTCAATCACCCTTAGAAAGGTTTTGTTCTTATATTTAAATGGAATTTCCTGTATTTCAGTTTGTTCCCAGTTCTTCTTGTCCTGTCACTGGGCATGACTGAGAGTAGTCTACGTCTGTCTTCTTTACTACTTCTCATCAGGTATTTATACACATGGAGAAGATCCCTCTGAGCTTTCTCTTCTCCAAGTTGAACAGGCCCATCTCTCTCAGCCTGTCCTCATATGTCAGATGCTCCCATCCCTTAATCATCTTTGTGGCCCATCACTGTACTTGCTCTAGGATGTCCACATCTCTCTTACTGGGAAGCCCAAACCTGGACAGAGCACTCTAGATATGTCTCATCAGGGCTGAGCAGAGGTGAAGAATCACCTTCCTCGACCCGCTGCCAATGCTTTTCCTAATGCAGACAACAAGGCTATTGGCTTTCTTTTCTGCAAAGTCACATTGCTGGCTCAAGGTCAACTTGGTGTCCACCAGGACCCCCAGGTCCTTTTCTGCAAAGCTGCTTTCCATCCAGTCAGCCCCCAGCCTCTACGGGGGCATGAGGTTATTACTTCTCAGGGATAGGATTTTGCTCTTCCTTTTGTTGAACTTCATGAGATTCCTATCAGCCCATTTCTCCAGCCTGTCAAGGTCCCTCTGGGTGGCAGCATGACCCGCTGGTGTTTCAGCTGCTTCTTTCAGTTTTGTATCATCTGCAGACTTGCTGAGGGTACACTCTGTCCCAGTGTCAAGGTGATTAACGAAGATGTTAAACAGCCCAGGCCCTTGCGTTGGCCCCTGGAGCTCACCACTGGTGACAGCCCTCTGGTTGTACTTCATGCCACGGATTGCAATCCTTTGAGCATGGCAGTTCAGCCAGTTTTTACTTCATCTCACTGTCCACTTCTCTAGCCTGTACTTTATCAGTTCTTCATCATTTAATCTATTTCTCAGCTCTGTAGTGGATCGGACAAGAAGTCATAGCCATAAATTGCGGCAAGAAGAGAAAAAAGTTGTCTAGTGTTGGTGACAGTGAAGCACTGGGATAGGTTTTGTTAGGAGATGGTGGCTGGAATAGAGGACCCATTAAGGTCATCTCAGACTTTTTTTTCTTTGATCCTTACTAAGATTTTCAGAAACACCAATGATGTGTGTTTATCCCTCAGAATGAGCTAAACTGGGACTTGATTAGCTGAATGCTCCCAGTGACTGCTCAGGAAATGGGTGAAGGGTAAAAAAGTTCCAGTTTAGTGCAAATGTACACCCTGAGGTGGGAACTACCTCAGCCCACCCTGACATCACTCAGATGTCCAGACCTCAGGCTGAGACCCTTTGCTCTACAGGAGAATTTTTTTTAATTCAGACATGAAATATTCCCATATGCTTTAAGCATCTTGATTAGCTATTAGTGCATTTCAGCATATCAAACATAGTTGTTTATTTGCTAGACTAAGTATAATAATATGAGTTTAAAAAAAGAGGAAAATAGAAATAACCATTATGGCTTATCCTCCTGTAGAGAGGGATAGAGGCTGCGCCTTGGGAACAAAATCTCTTCCTTTTTCTCTCGCGTGGAGGCAGGAGTGCTTATGTCTCTGTCCCAGATGGAGAAGCAATTGTCAGCAGCAGGAGAGGCTGGAGGGTGCAGATTGCCCTGCAGTCAGGGGATGTACTGCTGGTGCCTATAAATAGCAAACCTCTCTCTCTAGGAGCACCACTGCAGCTGATAAGGTGGATATAAACAAACCCAGAGCACAGGGGCGCAGCTGAATGTGATGAAGGCAAACACGTCTTTACTCCAGTGGAAGTCCAGCTGGCTTCAGTCTACACCTTTATGCCTGTCATTTACCTCCTTCCCACGCTTGCAAGACAGGGGTCCCTTCTTTGAACTCAATGGGTTTCCCAGACTGGGAATATGGCAAGGTTTCTGCGCAACCTACTGGAGGATGGCTCCACATAGCCGGTATCTCTGCTTACTTTGCAATAGCTTCCCTTGAGCTGCATGTTTCACACAACTCCCCTGGGCTCACCCTCTTATTCCTTTAAACCTTTGTCCAGGTCCAGGAATAAGATAAGCAAAGAAAGTGCGTTACTGCCTTCCCTGTCTGATTCCCATCTGAGGTAAATGGGCATATGGGCAGCCTCTGATCAGGGTAACAGTTTGTGAAAAGAGGCAGGAAGAGACATTGCCCAATTAAAAGCCATAGGCAAACATGTTGCTCAGTTTGTCGTGCAATTTCTTCTTAGAAGGGGAAACACAGATGTGTTGATGTGCTGATTTCATGTGCTGGTTTGGAGGCACACTGGTGGGGTGGCAGTGCAGGAGCAGATGGCACAGGGTGCCTCTCCTTAGCTCCAACCCAGAGATTTGGTGCAAGTTGGGACTTGCATGTTCAGGGCTTTGGTTCTGCATGTGAGAAAAAGGGATGGCAGACTTCGTTAACGGAGCCTGAATCAGAACTGATTCATAGCTTGTGAGCTACTCAGATATTTCATATGAATGTCACAAAATGACTTGAAAAGAAACAAAAGTGAAAAATGAGGCTGGATGAAAGGGAAAGGACAACATAGTGATCCACCCACTTTTAAGGCCAGAGGAGACCGTTATGACAATTCTGTGAGAATTCTCTCATAGCACAGACCTGAGGACTTCACTGAACTAATTCCTACTTCAGAGCAAGAGCTGCCATTGAACTAGAGCACATATTTCAAGAGAAACTGCCCAACTTGATCTTAGAGGGGGAACGTAATGGGAGAATCCACCGCTGCCCTCTGTAAGTTGTTCCTTCTCTATTAACTATACATTCTTACTTGTCTTGATTTGGCTTCTGACAGCCTGACTTAATTCATGTTGGTATGCTGGCTAGAGGAACAGACTGGGCATGGAACTCTGATCATCACTAAAGGCACTGCATAGATTTTTCATTTATTAAGCTATCTAACTCCCTTGAGCCCTAATGCCATGGGTTAACCAGGAGACCCGTGAGTACTCTCTCACTCTTGATTCTGGGCAAATGCCTGGGCTGTGACCTGATTTCCCATGGAAGTGCACACAGCCTGCCCCTGCCACTGCTCTTTGTGCTCTGCTTCTGCACCAGAAAAGCCCAAGTGAACTGAATAGGCAGAAAGCCTGTTTGCTTGTCTCCCCAGGGGAGATGGGAAGGGGACAAGGACCCTACGATGTACTGCATGATGTTTACCTGAGGTGGGCTGGGTGGATGCACCCTAATGAATACTCAGCAACCTGTGAACATTTTTTCAGGCTCATCTCTCAACCCTCTTTAGGATTTCATCCTTGCCCTGTGGATCCCATCTCCAGATGCACTGTTTCAAGGCCGGTCACGCTGGTGCTGAGCACAGCGGTAATGAAACTTCCTGAGGTAAAATGACAAGCAATGTTCTGCAGTTTTCTCTCCAGATTTGATTTTGATTTCATTTGAATGGTCCTATGCCTAATTGCTTGCCTATAGTGAAAACTTAATGTGTTGATTTTCCAAGGGCTACAGAGCAGCGCTTGGAGAACAATCAGTCAGATGTTTTGTCACATCCTGGGCAGCTCTAGCAGCATTTGCCTGAAATGAAATGTAACGTCTCTACACTGCAGGCAATATTTTTGCTGATAACACTTCTGCATATCTTGCTAAATAAAAATAGATCCCTCCTTTTTTGGTTTAGACATCAGTTAAAAGCAAAACCAAAACCCCACTTGCATTAAGATGACACAGTACCAAACTGGAAGCTGAAGTCGTCCTCCACTTTTGACTGTGGTCACATCAGGTCCCAGACTTGATCCTGAGCCATCTGCTAATTGCTGCTGTTTTGCAATCATATATCGCAAAGCTAATTTAGTTTGGAAGAAGCTGTTGGAACGTGGATTCATCCTTGGAAATCACATAACGTCTCTGTTAATGGGTACTGCAGATTGCTAAGCTGCTTCAGCCTGCTTTGCCACAGGATAAACTTGAATAGTGTCCTGTATTTTAAAGACTTTACACCCTGGGGTGTTGAGGAGCTTTAGACGATGCTGCAAGCTAAGTAAAGGCCTGAGGCCATCTGTCCTTAATACTGTACTCAAGGGCTGTAGAGACACTGAAGCTGTGGGCATGATGGGCAAACCCCCCAGACCACTTGGGAGCCTCATATCAGAGCATGCCAGCAATTTGCTGACGGCATGTGGGAGCCGCTTTGTGAGGCAGTTATGGGGCACACAGTGTGTGGGATGCAGAGTAGGCCATGCTCTGGGATGCTCTGAAGGTTCCTCTGTCCTGCAACTGTGAAAACCCAAACTGCAGCACTGCTCTGCACCCCAAACCACTGCCAGGCACACTAAGAAAAGGCAGAGGTGAAATGCAGAGTGCCTTCAGATCAAAGTGGGTTGTTCAGATTATTGAAAACTTGCATGTGTCCCTTTGAATGCAGAGGCAGCAACAGCATGAACCATTCCTGGTGCTGCTGTACCAGTCTCCTTGGGGGCCTTTGTCCTACACACAGGTCCATCACGGGTATTGGAAACATCAGACTAAACAAAATGTGATGGAAAGATAGGCACTGATGTGTCATCATCTTCTGCTGTTATAACCAGTGCTTTTATGATCTCTATTACTCTGATGCCCCATTTGACTCAGTCTTTTAAGGTACTTGTCCTCAGGACACCCTGCTGAGGTAAGGGAAGTGCTGCAGATGGGCACAGACACCACGTCTGTGTTAGTAATAGTAACAAAGAGTCCCAGAGCTGTCTGGTGCCCCCAAGGCCAGAAGCACCATGCGGGCTGTGACGACTAACAAGGTCACCACTGACTGGGATTACAAGTTACTAGGCACAGGCTGCGGCACGAACTATGTCCTCGGGGCAGGCCACATGCCTATTGCACATCTCCCAATCCTCTCTCCCCTGCCTGATGCATGAGGCACCATGACATGCTCGGGCTCTGAAACTGGGCTCTGCAGGCTTCACCCCCAGGTTAGCAGTTTCTGATTGAGTGGGTGCTGCATCTGCTTTTGCAGCCCATAAGAGATGATACCTGTGATGCTTTTGCTATTTCCCCAGGTCCAGGGGGAGGGGGACAGCTGCCTCCTTTGGGCTGGAGCCAGCAGAGGCACGGCTGGCTGTGTCAGATCAATCCCATCCCAGCGGAGAAGAGAGATGCCACCTGTGGAGACTAGCAGTCTCTGACCCCTTCTGATGAGGTACAAGAAGCATGGGGTCAGCTGGCAGGTTGGATTGGGGTGGAGGGGTTGGAGGCTGTCAGACAAACTGCTCCCTCACAACTGCTCTGTGGGACATCCTCACAAAATAGGTCCTCTCCTTACCTGGCCACGGTCACCTCAGACCTTCTACAAGGCTCAGGGTTTTCTTCCTTTTCCCTCAGTACACTTAACTCGTCTCAGGATGAGGTTGGGATGGAGTCAGGCTGTCTTTCCTGGAACAGGTCACTGTGACCTTGCTGTTTGCAGCCTGGTCTGTACAGACAGAGGATGCAGTGCCTACTGCTGCGATCAGCACCCAACCAGCAAGCAGAGGATGCTTTCAGAGAAGCACCAGTTGCTCCATGCAAGGCTGCTGCCTGACCACACTGAAGAGTGCTGGGCTGCTCTGTTCTTTACTGTCTACCCATGTTGGTAGGTTATCGCCTGAAGGATAAAGTATATCTCCTTCGGATGGCCTCAAACATCATGCACTAGTAGAAGCCCAGTGTCCCAGGTGTTACAACAAAGGATGTTGAGACATTCACATATGCAAAGATGTATTAGAAGGGTCCATAGCTGATGGGATATGTCAGTTCTCATTGTGAAAGTTACTTTTTGGGGACAATAAGAACAAGAGGAAAGGGGAAGAAGGGGAAGGGGAAAGGGAAGAGGGAGAGAGGGAAAAGGAAGGGGAAAGGGAAGAGGAAGGGGAAGGGGAAGAGGAAACTCTCCCCATTGTCCAGCCAGGAAAAGACATCCCTTTTACCCCATGTACATGCTGTCCTTGGGCGGGAGGTGGTTCCCAGCTTGGTGACTCAGTGGATTGTTGGGCAGATGTGGTCCCAGGCTACTGCTGTTTTATCTGATGTAGTTGCTATGGAAGACCATCAGTTGAGGAAATGGTGGGCTGTATCTGGCACCCTTTGCATCCACACCCATGATGTAGAGGGCTCCCATTCCTCACAAGGTTTACAAAGAGGGCTGCTTGAACCTAGACGGGCAGGATCTCTGGTCTTGGGCCAGGTTTGCTAAGGCACAGTGGCAGTCCCTCTCTCAGAAAGCTGGAACAGTTTAGTGTCAGGTTTCTGGTGAGTAGGTGGGTCTGACCAGACAGTTATATGTAAACCATGTTTAGCTGGGTTATTTGTGTGTCTGCTCTGGGCAACAGGCTTGTGAAAGCCTCACCTCTATCTCCATTTCCCTCAGTCTAAAAGCGAGTAGTGACAGACTCCACCACTCTTGCTCAACTTAGATTCTCTTAGGTTGCAATAAGAATAACCATCCTGATTGCTTCCATGATCCTACTATGACCAAGTGCAGTTGTCTTGTCTAGTAAAAAAAAATGGCAAAAAGCCTCCTACTAGAGAGGGTTTTTTAACAGGATGATGCTGAGTTCAGAGTGATTTGAGGACTAGTGTGGCAGCAGGAGAGTTGCATGAGGAGAAATCCTGCTGGAGGACAGTACAGGAGGACATATCAAAGTGGCACACTCTGTATTACTTCCTGCGTTACCTGACCCATGCCACGCTCAGACAGTGCTTAGGAATTGCTTGATTAAGTGCTACCTGGCACAAGCCAAGAGCATGATGGATGTAATTTAACAGTAGAGGCAAATGTGCTCCAGATTCTAGGCACATGCCCTCATCTCATTTAAGTTTCTTGGACAGAGGTGTACCCAGAGAAGCTATGTCTTATTTTCCTACAGATACTGCTCTCCCTCCCACTGATCTCAGATTTGTCTAGACACTCTAGGTAAGCACAGAAATATTTTTGTAGACCTTGCCCAACCATGTGGCCCACTATCATTTGGGAAGTCTATGACAGAGGAAGAAACAGCCTGCATCAGTCTGGCTGCTGTACTCAGGCTACTCACATGGGGAAAATGAGGTACCAGAAACAGGCAAGGTGGGACCTGTGCTCATTGTGCAGCCTCCTCAGGGCAAGGGTCTGTCTTTTCTTCATTTGTCTGCAAAGCACACAGCTATGGCCTTGTATAAATAATGCATAACATGCACAGTCATATTTTCTACATGTCCCTGCCTGCACAGATGGCTTCAATGGGAAAATGTCATTGCTGACCATTAAAAGACAACAAACTCTTCAATTACCAAAATAAATAAGTGGTATATTGTTGGCTCTTACAGTGAGTAGATTCCTACATGCTTTGGGTTTTTTACCCCATGTGTGCACCTTCAGCAAATTGATTTGATAAAACCCAGTTCCAGACATCACCTTATTTCAAGTTCAGTTACCTAGGAAACTGCAGTGTACTGCTGGGACGAGCTGCCCGCTCCTGCTCCTGTTGGAGCCATTACACACATCAGCTCTTCCTTCAGGAAGAGCAGAATGCTGCTGATGCCAACTTCCAGCCTTTTTATGCAGATACAGGCTGTGCATGCACGCGAAGAGAGGCACACAGTTACAAATGCCCGTGGGAGGGAGACACACGTACTATCCACACCTACATCTGCCTATTAAAAATTGCTTGTTTAACTATGAGACTACATGTAGATGTTGTAGCTATCTATAGCATATGAATGTATAGATGTATGCACTAGCTGTGTGTCCACATACCCCTACGCAGGGTGCCTGATGTATATATGTGTGCTCATACATGTAGGTGCTGCTTCCCATGAAATGACTAAAAGTTATCAGGGCTTCCACAAAATGGTAATTTTATTTGAGGATCTGAGGTAACATGGTCTGGGTTTTTTCAGAGGACTCATTTGTGGAAGGTGAGTTTGCCTGCTTTGGGAGAACAAAGCATTTGCATTATGTGCTCTGCATTTTCTGAAAAATTAAGTTTTTGAAGAGCATCTTTAGCACATCACAGTGGTACTTGCAAAATAGTTGGATGGTAAGAAGCCCAAGCACCACGGTTATTTTGTGACATACTTGATATTACCAGATTACCATAATATATCCACAACAGCAGCATGTCTCTCAGGTGTGAGATACTCAGCTGCAAGATACTCAGCTGCACAGTGACCTAGGGACATGGGAGGCTCAGTTGCTGGGCTGAAGGTGGAAGGGTATAAGGAAACAGCTGGATAGGGGAATCCCATTTCCTTTCTTGCACCAGGGCCCACCTCACCATGGGGATGCAAACACAAACATAGTCATCTCTTCTACTCTTGTTTAGCACAAGTAACACTGGCTGGAGTCAGTTCTTATTTAGTAGACAGCCCTGTCAATGAGAAACACCCTTTTCCCCATGCTGTCACTCAGCAATTTTCCAGACATAGTGGATGGTTTTAATATTTTCTTTTACATGAATGTGAAGCCCAGTGTGCATCTCACAGATGGGAAAATAAAATCTGCTGTGCATATCTCTTTGATTAGCTTGCTCTGTGCCATAACTCATGTAGCCATCTGCAGGTATCGGCAGCCCTTTACACTGTCTTTTACCAAATACAAGTATTGTGGCTGCTCTGATAGAAAGGAGAAATATCTCAGGGAAGTGGGAATGGTCAGAGAGGCTGCCCTGAGGTGCCATGGTAGAAGATCTGTTGTCTGGGGTACGAAGTCTATCCTGATGGATTTTGAGGCACAATATATGTCTTGCATTATTTGCAGGAGAAGATCACCATTACCTGTTCCTTTTGTTATCCTGTATGGGAACTCAGTGAATTACAGGGATAACAAACTCACAAGAAGAACAGGAGTTGAAATCCTTCTGCCTCTCTCCCTCATCTCCATAACCTGCACCTCTAGGGTAAGGAGCAGCAGAATGAGACCAGTGTATGGGTTAGAGCAGTGGCCTACAAACATCCACCGGCAGGGAACAGGGCTGTGTCTGGCTTTTCCTCAAAGATCTACCTCTCCTTCTGACCTGTCTGCCTAGATATTCAGCTCACCATCAGAGATGTTAGTGTAGGAAGTGTCAAAACTGTTGAACCATCATATATTGCTAGTTAAAAAATCACCAGTGAGGTCTAACTGTCCAGCAGGAAGAACACAAACATTATGAGTCACGTCTTGTAGAATACATACATTTGATACGTATATACAGAATGTATGTGCTACGCTTTCTAATCCATTGCATTGTGTTCTCGCTAATTGACTACAAAACACGTGGTTTCCATCAGCAGGTATCCTGATTAGGCATTGGTCAGGCACACGCTTGCCATGTCGCAGCTATTAGGGTTTGCAAGTTGACCTGTTTAATTTGTGCATTTCTAGACAGACAGCTAGGCAGATAGTTGCGGATAGACACTTGAAAGTCCAGTTCCGTGACTGAGAAACCTTTATTTTCATCAACCTGTCAACACTGGCATTACTGATATTTATTTGGCATTACTCGGTCTGATACAGAGTCCTGTAGTTCCTTTAGTTCCTTGCAGTTCCCCTGTTAATTGTTGCATATAATTTTTATAACAAACTTGGCTCGTGAGTATAATGCATACTACATATGTCTTTGTGTGTATACATACACACATACATAGACCTGTATGTATATTTATACCCATACATGTACACTCAGAAGAACCTCTATATATGTTTCAAACTCGTAAACAGCTAATGTGGAAATGATAGGCACAGGTTTTCTTTCATCCACTACCTCCAGGATGAAGTAGAGCATTTTCTAACAGCACTGAATGATGCTGAGGGAGTGAGCAACAGCCTGTCCAGATCAAAATCTCTGCAATGCATCTTTCACTTCCTGGGGCAACGATTCATGCAGCTGGGGACCTACTTTTATGAATAGATGTTCAGAGAAGGGATTTGGCTGTAGCAATTGTATCAGTGCCTGGGATTCTTTCCTGGAAACTTTTATATGTGTCAGACATTTCAACTGAGTTTATGTGTTGTTCTGCATAGCAGCGTCTCTGGAAAGGTTTGCTTTCTTGGCAACCTATAAGTCACTGATCTTTGATTGTTGTGTACCTATATCCTGGAGAATATTATGTTTACTTGGATGCATTTCTCATTTGAAATACTGAAAATGATGAATACAGAAGCTTTGGCAACAGCCAAACTTGTGATAATTGTCTGAGCTGTAAAAGCTGCTGGGGCCTCACAGAGATAGTGGCAGCAGATGCATCTGTGCCTGTGTTACCCTGCTTTCCCAACATCCCCAAAGCTTGACTGCTTTTTTTGACAACATTACAAAAGCAGTGTAGAAAGGGAAAGAAACACAGCTAAAGAGAGTAAAGCATTTACTTACTTGGAGAACTGATTCAAGATATGGATGATGCTAAAAAGACAGAGGACTGGCCAGAGGGCTGGAATATCTAGGAACGCTTTTTTCTCTCCAGCTGATATTTTTCGTGTCCTATGCCATACAATATGTCATCCTCTACATCTCCTCTGTCAGGAAACCTATGCAGGCAACAGAAGAAGACCCCAAAACTACAGCAGCTCCCCCACCCCAGATCCACAGACCCATTGACTCGACTTAGAAGAACCAAGAGCACAAAAGGAAAGTGGAAACTTCATCCCTTCCCCTCAGCTGGGTCAGAGTTGGCTCCTTGAGCTACTGAATGTCTCTGCGAATCTCCAGTCAGTGGCCCAGCCTCACCACAAGCAGAGTCTAGGGCTCCATCCTTGGTCTGGAACTGCTGGTGTTACCTGTGAAATGGGTTCTGCCACTTCAAGGTCGCCTGACCATTTCCACACTAAACTCCTGTTTTCATTTCTTTCTAACTGTTCCTGAGCATAATACATTTTTTAGAAGATGACCAAATGATGGGCTCACAGGTCCAGACCTGGTTTCCCCCTTTTAGGAAAAATGCGCTTCAACTGGAACAGGAGCAGGGCAGGGACACCAGTGGAAACATAGGGAGCAGACCGGCTGTCTTCTGGGAGAAGACTGAATTTGTCTTGTTTAGCCTAGCAACGAAAAAGCTGACAAAAGCTAGAACTGCTATCTGCAAATACCTTGGAGAGGGAAAAGAATTTCTTAAAAAAGTCAGTTTAGCATGATAGCAAATGGTTTTAGAATGTCTGGGAGTCAGTCTAGACTGGAAATGAGAAGCACTTTCTACAATCAAAAAATGATGGGTCCTCACATAGGCTTCCACGGGGTGCCGTGAAGCCAAAATAACCCCATTAGCTTTAAGGTGAAGCTTGAGCAGTTGGTGAAAGGGAGGCTACGAAGCCATTGTCTGCAAGCACAGGACCCTGGATTGCATGAACTAAGAGGTCCCTTCCAGGGCTGCCTTTCTAAGATGGGAACTACAATTTGAACACAATATGTGAATACCGAAGTTGTAGATATCTCATCTTGGTTGTTCAAAATCACTTAATTCACAAGTAAGGCTATACTACCTCTACCACTTTTACCTAGCAATGTTGTAGAAATAAATGTATCATTGCTTTAGCTCTACTCAAGTATTAAGGTGAGAGAGTGTTAGAAACATTTAGGAGAAAATGAAATCATTTTCTGTTTGGTGTTTTGTCTTGTGTTCTGCATGTTTTATTTTCCTTCAAAGAAATACTGAATAATGATGTATTTGGACAACATTTTTTTGAAAATACAGTGTGTCATCACGTAACTGAAGCCTGTATCTTAACATAAAGACACAGTTTCTAACTTTTCCTCAACTTTTCTAACTTTTGAGCGCTTGAGTTTTCAGTCTTATGGTTCCTTTAACATAGAGAGGTGCTTGACTGTAGTAATGCTGAGGTGGCTGCAAGAATGGTCAATTGAAACAGATTTGCATCAGATGCTGTGCCACTAAGACAATAGAAAGTTTGTATAGTGGTAGATAATAAAAGCTAACAATAAAAAAGAGTTGATTTTCTAATCAAATTATAACTGGGCTATTTTGAGCTGTGTTTTACTAAATCCACTTGCAACAGTTGGGTAACATTAAAAGAAGAAAGGGAATTTCAGCACTGATAATGTTCTTATTCCTAAAACCAAATCTTTTCAAATATGTCATCTACACCAGCTCTCAGTGAGTATTAACTACATGACAGGCTTGAACTTTTAAAAGCAAGTGAGTTTTACATTATGAAAGACCAGGGGGGAAAGGTGAGACTAATTTTTACCGTACAGAAATATGAGAAGTTTTTCAGTCCATCATCATTCGAAGTATTCTTGCCATAATTGTAATGAGAATTATTCCCTTTCTCTTCTTTTCTTGACTCCCTAAAAAGAAACACTTTGTGACTGGATGGGTAGACTAATTTTTAATTAATCATTTATCATATGAATAGATAATTGACAATGAATCTCGCCCATCTAGCCCAGGGGTATTTTTCTGTCAATTGGTTTGCAAGTATTTAAGTATATTTGTACTTTAAACTGCATGGACCAACACTACTTGAATGCTACATTTATGTTGTCTGACTAGATGGGATTGGCACCAAGAGCTAGGTGTCTTGTCTGACTCTTTGTGATAGTCAATTCAAAATCCAATTTCAACAAATATTCATGGACATTATGTGAAAATATGTTTCACTGTACTCTCCCAGAAGTATGTTTCTGAGTATTTTCAGAGAATGAATCTCGTAATTCTCACACTCCCTAAATCCTCCTAGGTTAAGAGGCGTGCTGCTGTTGCACTTCTCCTCTGCAGAAGAGAGGCTTTCATCCTCAGAGCTGGCACAAAATGATCTGTCATTGGGTATTTGTGGGAATGCTGCCTATACTTTTCTAACTGCATGTGTGTTTGCACCAAATGTAAAATGTTTTGACCCCAAAGCAAGTACTTACAGATATGGGAAGTTGGTTGTTTCTCAGGATTTGATTTGCCATAGGGAGTGCAATCCCAGCAAAATTTCCACTGATGGGATCTGTGTCACCAGGACATCAGTTTCCCACACAGGCCACCAAAATGAGACCTCCAAAGTCAGGAGAATCAAAGGGATCAATAAGTGTACTCACCCAAGATAGACATGAGAACATCAGGATTTCAGTGTGACCTAGGTTGGCAGAGTTTCTGTTCATTCCTGTTGATGTTCACTTTTTTGACATTTTGGGCTAAGCTCTAACTTGAGACTTCAGTAAACCCCTGGAAAGCCTGTGGAAAGCCAGCAGTGCCCAAACAGTAGCTTAGCTGGTGGCCAAGGACAGATGGCACCTGTTTCTCAGGGGTGTCACATAAATATTCTCCTTTGGTTGGAGATATTAATGAGGGAGATATTTCCAGAATGGAAAAGGGTATCTGGACTGAGAAAATTTAATCCTGAAAAATGGAAGAGGAAGGCTGAAAAGAAGATAGTCATAAGTTTCAGGATTTAAACTTCAGTAGAACAGGATGAGATCTGTAGGGGAGGCAGTCTGTATCATACCTAAGGTTTTGGGGTGGGGTTTTTTTTCCACAGAGGCATTCAACCTGGCCACTCTTGGCAAGGTAATATTGGACATGATGGGCAACACACTGGCTTCAGCACAGCAGCTGGGGCTGCTTCCCCAGGGCTTGAGGGCTCAGACACAGCACCCGATGGCAACAACTTAATGCCTATTACCAGGCATAAGGCGAACAATGGGAGTTGATCCTGTGCATTAGTCCACAGCAACTATGAGATAAATTACATTAGTTTAAATGTCACTGAAGGAAATTTGGCTGATGCATGCAAACTCATTAATCTACTTTAATTCTAGAGCTCTAGGAAAAGGTGATGATTTTAGCAGACTGAAGTAGGATGGGGAGTCATCACTGCATGAAACAAGAGAGAGAGAGCACCATGCACAGCTCCTCAGGCCACAAGACAATAGGAAAGTCCTGTCTTTCAGGTGGAAAAATGAACTTTGAAGTCTTTCCCTTTTCGTAGCATCTCTGCTTAGCCAAAGAAATGAGCATGAGTCTCAAGGGACTAGGCTGGCACAGGGTCTAGGCTGACACACCTCATCCTCCATTTTCAGTCCTCACAGAAAAAAGGCATTTTCAGGTAGAGATGGCTGAAATAGCTTCAGTCAAAAAAGGAGCAGGTGGGAGATGTCTTTTTCCATTAAGAACAGTCATAAAACTAAGTCCTCTGTCTTTGTCAAAAAAAATTATAAACCTTCCCCAAATGGATTTTTCTTTTGTTAAAATAATGCTTAGCCTTTTTTTTTTTTTTTTAAATGGTGTGGGATATTTTGCATTGAGAGTAATGTTTGGGGTTTTTTTATGAGAAAATTTAGAAGAAAAAATTTCTCTTTCTTACAAAACCGATTTTTAACTGGGTTCATCCATAGATGTGGATTAGATGTTAAAAATAGTCAGAGAGATTTTGATCCTGCCAACTGTCAAGCATACTGTCAACAAAAGCATTTTAGCTTTATTCTGAACTTTTAGCATACCAATAGCTCTCCTAAACTTGTAGAGATGGCCTGAACGCTGCAAGTTAAGTGTGTTTTCACCATCTACTTGGTGGTGAGCCCAGGTTTTCAGGGTTGTAGAATTGAACTGACAGTTCAGAAAATAAAGTCTTTCTTCCTTGTTTTTTTTTTTTTTATTTTTAGCTGACAAGTGTACTGATGACCAGTTTCATTTGATTTGACACAGATGGTCTTTTCAGTTGGCAATCATCCACCAAAATACATGTCACCCTTGGCTAATGACCTAGCCTCATCAATAATCTTGTGACATCTTTTCCACATTGTGTATGACATAAGCCGGTGAACTTCCTGCAATAACCCCTTCATGTTTTTAAATCCCAGCCTGCCAAATGGCTGGCTCCAAAATGTCATTTCTTCCTCGCAAGTATGCACCAGCTGCTGAGCAAGCTTCATGTGATGTTCCTTCTATCTTAGCCCTTCGGGCTGGTGAGAAGGGATGTATAAAATGCCACTGGAGGAGACATCTGCCCTCTGCTTCCATCCATCACACCATGCCAGGCCACAGCCTGAAGGGGTTGGAACCAGTGGCATGTCCTTCCCTCAGCCTTCCCCTAGACCTGAGATGGAGGGATGCTGAATTGCAGCACTGTAGACTGGGGAACAAGATCTTTTTGCACCTCTATTTTTTAAGGGATCTTGACAATAATTATTAATGGCCCCTAATAATGTTAGATCCTTATTTTCTCTACATCTATAATGATTGGGGATCTATAGTTTTGCTCTCTGAGCTGCCTGATCACTTCTGAGGAAGGAAGTTTAGCTTTTCATATCCACTAAAGCTTTAAAACCTGATCCAGAGTCTGCTGTATTCCATGCTTGCCTGATCAGACTCAGGGTTATATGACATGCAGGATGCCATCGACTGCTATAGAAGTGGTGAACAAGCTGTTTGCAAGATAAAGTCTTGCATCTCTATGCAAGACTTTCCAGTCACTAGTTGAAAGACATTTTCCAGCCTGATCTTTCACAGGAATCCTTCTGCCCAGTTTACATTTGTTTCTGTCATGGGGCTATTTGCCCAATAAATTAAACAATTGATAAATGCAGTGGCCATAAATCTTCTCCATCACTAATTACCTTAAAAACGAGGAGACAGCTATTCTGCCTTCTTTATCTCATCTGATCAGCAGTAGCTGATCTGGCTAATAATACCAGTAGCCTGTCTTCAACTATGGCCCATTGCAGTGTCATGGGGAGAGAGAATATGAAAATCAGGCATGTGTGGAGTAATTTTTCTCATGAAAGAACATCTTAATATCAAACAATGAGAAGCTGTGGGACTTTCTAACCTGGACGTTGCATACCTTTCCCTTGGTGGAGGTTATTCTGCCATTGTGGAGAAATGCCCTCTGGGAGCTGCCGCTGTGTGACTGCTAACACTTGGCAGTCGTTCCTCTACGTGAGCTGTGGGGAATCTCCATCACTCTGCAGCCATCTGAACCTCGTTTCTGTGAGATCCCAAAGGCCTTTGCAAGGTTTGTTTATTATTAGCCTCATTTACCTCTCTCATGACTGATTTTGAATGTAAGGAAAGTGGATCCTATTAAAAAATTCATGTGTTACTATCTAGGACACAGAGTGTGGAGTAACCTGTATTTCATCGTCATACTATTAAATAACAAGAATTAATTTACTTTACGCCAACTAGCTAAGCACATCCAAACTAAATTTTAACATGTGGCAGGGAGCTGACATCTGCTAGATTAAAGATGTTATATGTGTATCCAGGATATTTTATGAAAAAGATTAGTGTGTTGTTTCTGACATCACAAATTACCTTGTTGTTCTGCTAGGGAAACATTTTCAGCTTGTGGTGCCCTCTCTGAACTGTTGATCCTAACAGTGCAGCCCAAGGCAGGTGGCCGTAGATGATCTAGAAGTCCTGCCTACATTTCTATGGTGTATATGCTTGTGTGGGAAGGAGTAATGTTTGGAAAAGAAACAAGATTACATGTCCCATCAAAGAATATCTAGGGAATGGAGCTGTGGGCTCATCTGTGAGCAAAGTCCCTGTGGTTAAAGCTGTGCTTGGTAAGATGTTGTACGAAGTGACCTTACCAAACCAACTTCCACCCTTTGCTATGGGTGTCCACCTCCTTGGCTGTGCTGAAAACCTGTTTGTTAGACAGTGCTGTGATGTAAATCAAGGTAGTGACATTGCACCTGCAAAGTCAGATGTCATCAGCCCAAAGGTCCTGTGGACTCATCTCAGCACAAATGAGGGGAGTCGGAATGGATGCCAAGATTGGCAATGTGTGATGCTGGTGGTGTCACCCCTCTCTGCCCCCACCAACCCACAGCCCACCATGCCTTGTTTTGCAGTGACCACTTCCATTGACTTTCTGGCATACAAGAGTGAACAGTGACAGAGCTTTTGGACCCACTGTACACTCAGTTTTTTCTAAGAGAGAGCATTATGAAAACAAAGGTCATTTAAAAACACACACACAAAAAAATCCCATTTTAGATTAAAAAAACACTATGGAGTTTGACCTTTGCTGTGTCTTTTGCCATGATTCCTCACTAGAGATTTATACGGTGTTTGTGATCATGCTGCTTTATTATTCCCATAGCCCTGTTTCTTCCTTCTAGGTATTAAAAAAACAAAGCTGAGAAGCACACATTTTAGTTAGAACTGGTTGACCTACCCTTTGCAAATGGCAAGTGCATTCTTGGGTAATTCACAAGCAGGAAAATGAGGCAAGGTCAATGATCAACTCATTTATTGTGGCTTGACCCATCTTACTGAGCCTACGGTTTGCTCCTCAGCTCTTAGAGCCAGAGTCCTTTCATATACCAGTGTTTGGGATTTGCAGATTGAGCACAGATCAAGAGCCTTTCCATCACAGGGCTTTCCAAACTCACCTTGCAGACTGACTGACTGATTTTTAGTGGATTGATGAATGAGTTAGGGCACTGAATCTCACTCTGAGCACAAGGACTAGAGCTCTTCATTCAAGGTTTCAGGCTACATCAGCAGTACAGAAATATTCAGAAAAGAAATCTGCTGCAGCACAAGGTCTCTTTGCGGTAGTGAGGAGAAGCCCTCTGCCACACACAGCAGAAGGACATTAAGGACATTAGCAGTATAGGAGCATGGAGTTTGCCATGGAGAGTCTCCACATGAATCAGAAAATAGTCCAGATGATGTGAGTCAGCTCTCAGAAACCAGTCCAGCCATAAAAGTGGACCCTCACATGGCTCAAAAAAGCAAGAGAGGTAAACAATTAATCTCGGTTGCTGTGAGGTCCCCCAGCTCCTTGTGTGAACAAAACAAAGCACAGAAGGAATAATCCCCGCAAAATGCCAGCAATTTTGTCCTATTCACCCTGCTCCGATGCACTGAAGAGCAGCAGTCTTCTCTCAACCCACCCAACCCATGGCTTTTGTCCGTCTGCACAAAGGCTCTCTCCTCTGCAATGCTATGCAGCCCTCACAAGAGTAGCACTGGCTTCTCTGTCCTACCATAACGGCGAAGAAAATGAAAGACAAACACTAGATAATGCCATCCTACATCTATAAGAATATTACCAGTGTGGCTTATTTAGAGCGGAAAGGTCCAGGGAAACCTGATGTTTGTGGACCTCCTCAGGGAGCCAAGTCACATACATACACACTTGGTAAGGAGCATTGTTGCAATAGGCTTAATTTCTCTTCCCAGAAGTGCCAGTTTCCTCTGGGTACTTGTCCCTCACAGGAGATATTAGAGCTTTGGTCCAGAACAATTTATTTCTCATAAATGAGTGAATATTTAACTGCCCATCTTCAATCTGACTGATAAGAACCTGTGTAACTTGGCAATATTCCTCCTTCATTTGCAGGTCTGATGGATGGTTGCTCTCCCTGAGTGCTGCTGCCACAGACATGGATGCCACCAAAACAGGCGGCACTCTGCAGTGGGCAACTTCAGTAGGAGATGATCTATGTGAGAGTGAAAAGGTACTTTCCCAGACTTGTTCTGCAAGGACAATGCAAACAGGGTATCCCATTAAAACACTGGTTTGGTTTCCTTTGATTTCTTTCCTTTGTTTTTACTGATCAAGTGAAAAACCAACCCTGTTTCTCTTTCCCAAAACCTCCAAGGTAAAATTCATTTCAGATCCCCTCCATCAGCTGGCTGGAGAGAAGATCCTCCCTTAGGATGCTCAGCATATTCATTACATTTCTCTCACTCCTCTAAGATAATGAATCATGTATCCCCGGACTTGCCTGCACTTGAAAGCTGTCACTGATTAAGGTAAGGTGCAAATATGAAGTGCCATTGCTGTTTCTTAAGAGTAGCTCAAGGATTGAGTTAAATAGGAAAAAATGCACTCTGATTTTGAAATAACAGCATCCACACAGGATCTTAATCAGGAACAGGCAATTGGAAACAACTCAACACAGAAGTATGACGTAGGTAAATCAGCCGTGCTCGCTTAAACCTCTCCCAGAGGGCTCCAGCTGCCCTTGCCAATGGTAGGAGAGCATTTCAGGCAAGTGCTGCTGAAGCTTCTATGGATAATTTCAGTTAACACTATACGTGTTGAAGTCTGTGCAGTGGTTTGCAATAGTTAAGCAGGAGTTACCTTAAACCATTAGTATCAGTTGAGCTATGTGCTTTGCTAAAGGATGGCTAAGAATAAAGACTAGTGTGTTTGCCTGTTGAGCTGTCAAGCAAATTAAAAGACATTTGACAAAATGTTCCAGCTGCAAATGAAAGCCCAGAGCTAGATGAGACTTGTCCACAAGAGCCTGCGACTGGTGACAGTGTTGCTGCTCGACCAAGTTGTTGTTAGGCAACAAAGCTACGGAGGAACATTTAGTGGGTTGCAAATGCTCTTTTCTTGTCTTCCACTTTTGCAAATTTTATTGAGTGATGCTGCCCTGATTCTGTAATTGTCCCTGTTCAGTGGAGGTATTTGACAAGCCATTTGGGAGAATCTATCACTGCATAACCTCATACTCAACTGGCAAAGCAGTTCACCCCTTTTGACGTGCGCCTGCCCCCTTCATGTAGCTGAGGGCACCAAGCATTCCTCAGGTGTCCTTCAGCAAGATATACCTGGGGAAAAAAGAAGGTCAGATTTTGGCTTTCCTCTATATTTTTCATGCTCTTAGCCTAATCCAAAACACTTTAAAAAAAATTATTACTAGCGTATTAAGGAAAGGTGACAGGGAATTACGTCTCTGGTCTCTAATTTATATCCAGTAGTGGAAAAACACCCTACCCTTGCCCTGGCTAAAGTGCCTGTGGGAGCTATTTACGCTTTCAGGCCATCTCTGGCCGCTTGGTTCCTTTTAGGTCATCACAGGTATCTACAGAGATGATTACAGAGACTTCCCGGTCGATGCTCAGAAAAAAGCAGGTGCTTGCAGAAGGCAATGCCAGGTTGGGCTCTGTTCTTGTGGGCTGTGCTCTTGTTGGGCTCTGCTCTTCTGCTCATCTCACATGGGCTTGTCCCACCTAGACTTGCATCAGCTGGGCATGGGTCTGTGATTGCCCGTGTGCCGGATCCTACCTGCAGCACCTGCAAGGTGTGGGTGGCAAATCTCACTTTCCCATGTGCTGTGGGGTGGGATCCAGCATGGGGACTGCTGTTGGGGGGCTCCTGCCCTGCGGCTCATGTGCTGCCCCACTGCATCTATCACTCAGGCTCAGCCTGTCCTGGGGACCTGAGCATCCAAGAGAGGGCCCAAAAGCTGGGGGAGCTTCAGAGGCAGGCTGCAAGAACAGTTTTGGGGTTTGGGGTGCAGGGACAACAGGAAGATAAACTTCTTAAGGAGTAATTTGCAGCCCCACGTCTGAAACTTGCTTGGGGACCTGCATTATCTAGCATTGCCCCATCAGCAGATTTCAGGGGAGATTCGGAACAAGCCCCTCCACCTGCTGAAGAGCTGTATCAGAATTTGCCTGGCAATGTAAGTGAAAAAACTTGCAGTGGGGAGTCTGGCTAAGTCTGTGAACAAAAACTAGCTTCAGAGAATACAAGTGCATACAAGCAAGCCTGCATTTCAGGGAGGACAGGTAAAGGTGGTGGGATACAGCACAAAACACACCCAAAACATTTCACAGCTTTCTTTTCTACATCATCTTTTTTTTTCCTTTCAAATTAACCTTCCCATCAATCCAACCCTGAGGCAGTTAAGACATGGTACTAAAAGCTACAGCTGACCCATATCTGCACAGCAGGCTAATAACAAAATATTTCATTAGTGTCTTGAAGTCTCTAAATCAAGCTTTGCTTAAGCTTCAAGTTCAGCAACCACAGCTCCAATTGATAACACTGGGAACTGAAAGGATCTGGTACTTTCGAAAATCAAGCCTAGAAGGACTCAGAATTTTGATCAGTGCCACAAATCCAAGGAAACTTCCTGATGGTTGCATTTTGTATTTGGAGTTTAACTGACCTGGAAAATAATACTTGGAATATATATTCTGTGTATTCCTCAGATAGTTTCCATATGGTCATCTCCATTACCAAATGCAATACTCCCAGCTGCAGGCAATGTATTCTTTTGCTCTAAATTTGTCTTTCAGAGCTATATTTCTCCAAAGATAGAATATGACTTGGATCTTTTATGATCATAAAAGATTTTGCTTTCACTATACACTTTAACAGGTGCATCCAGAGACTAAACCCATTTTAGAAACATGTCAGAGGAAAAGAGCTAAAATGAGTTGGCAAAGCTGCTCTCTGGCCTTTAAATACATACTTAAGGCTCCATCTCAGGGCTCCACAGCCCCAAGGACTTTCTTTTCTCAGTGCCAAACGCAGAGTGTGTGCAGGGCAATTTTGGCCCCAGCTCCTGCAAGCAAGGTGCTGAGTCCACATGCTAAAGCCAAGTGCTGTTTACACAGAAAATTGTGGGAAAGCTCTGCGTGTCACCAAGCAGCTTTCCTGTACACTGAATGGAAATATTCAGGGTAAGCCTTTTCCTCTTGACTGTGTTTCCTCCTACACCTGTATCTTCTGAAGCAGCTTCTGTAAATAACCCGAGGTACAAAAGTTTGCCTGTCTCTGTGTAAAAACACTAAAGCTCCACTGCCTTATGATCTGCTCCCTTTGCTGGGAGTCCATCAGCTCTCCAGGACATGCTGCCAGGAGACACAATATCTAGTGTAGAGTTTGACATTTGGAGGTCTCGGTTGCCCACAGTTATGGCTGGTGAGGGGAATATAGTTTATCAAGCTGCTGGGGAAAGATGTGCTGCAAAAAAGCCATGGGAGTGAAGGGTGGTCAGCTGAGGTGTGCTGGTTTTGGCTGGAATAG
This sequence comes from Cariama cristata, assembly GCF_000690535.1. Lineage (NCBI taxonomy): Eukaryota > Metazoa > Chordata > Aves > Cariamiformes > Cariamidae > Cariama > Cariama cristata. The sequence goes on from NW_009631775.1 coordinate 28,807, forward strand.
AGTTAATTTTCTTCATAGTAGCTGGTATGGGGCTATATTTTGGATTTGTGCTGAAAGCAGTGTTGATAACACGGGGATGTTTTAGTTATTGCTGAGCAGGGCTTACACAGAGTCAAGGCCTTTTCTGCTCCTCACCCCACTCCACCTGCAAGTGGGCTGGGGGTGCACAAGGAGTTGGGAGGGGACACAGCTGGGACAGCTGACCCCAACTGACCAGACGGGTATTCCATACCATATGACGTCATTCTCAGAAATTAAAAAATGTGGGAAGAAGAAGGAAGGGGGGGATGTTCAGAGTTACGGCATTTGTCTTCCCAAGTGACTGTTACGCATGATGGAGCCCTGCTTTCCCAGAGATGGCTGAACACCTGCCTGCCATTGGGAAGTAGTGAATTATTTCCTTGCTTTGCATTGCTTGTGTGCGCAGCTTCTGCTTTACCTATTAAACTGTCTTTATCTCAATCCACAAGTTTTCTCACTTTTACTCCTCCGATTCTCCTGCACATCCCATTGTGTTGGGAGTGAGTGAGTGGCTGTGTGGTGCTTGTGTGGCTGGCTGGTGTTAAACCACAACATGAGAACATGATGGATCTGACTGAGAGGACTTTCCTTCTGCCCAAGCCAGGAGCTGAGAGAGACCAACCATCTGTCCTCTTGGATTAGAGATGTTTCTCTGACCTCGTAGAGAATGAATGCCACCAGGCAAGAAGGGAGGTGGAGGCTGTGCTTGTATGGCTGGTACCTAAAGTGATACCGTAGCAGCTTTTTTCCAGTGCCCCTCTTGGCACATGAGAGATTGGAGTGTTTGCTAACATTGCATAAACAGAGGGAAGCTCTCAACACTCATCAGCGGAGAAATGTTTCACAGTCAGTCCTGGCACAGGTCAGACTGCCCAGCAGGACGGGTATCTCTGTTACTCTATCTTCTGCTGCAAGCCAGCAGCAACAAGTGGCTGACATGTCTCTGGAGGAGACACCCACATTGCACATCTCCGAGCATGCCAGCTCCCCGCTCCTCCCGCCTGGACATCAACCTGGAGATGCCAGCCTGAAGAGTGGAAAAAGGTTTTCACCCTTTGTCTCCAGCTAGCATAAGGTGCCCCAAGGAACAATAAGTTTAGACAGGCTTTAGTACAAAGGTCAGCAAGATCAATCACTGGTTTCCTTGTAACGCCCCCTCCCTGCATAGTTGTATCTAGGGTTGGGTTAACTCTGAAGCATAATGCTGGCAAGTTTAAATGACAGAACTGCTAGCTATTTCAGTGCTGATTGTTTTACATACTTATGAGGCTGTGTGCAGATGTCCAGCACAGCTTCATATCCCAGGACTTCTTCCATCTCTCTGATCCCAAAGTAACATATGCTGACTTTCCAGTGCAAAAGCAACCTCATGTATTTGTTTGGAAGTCTTTGCCTCAGTAAGACTTCAGAAAAGCTGACCCCTCCTGGTCTTATATGGGTCAGTAAACATTTTCATAAATTCAGTGGTAGTAATGATTGATGACCAAATAATATTGCTTGTTTAATCAGAAGAACATGTTCTGTGAAGAGCAAATATTTTAAAAGAACAAGTATTTCCTGTAGCTGTTCATTTGTCACACTGGAATTTTAGAAAGCCAGGAAAGCGTGTTGAAGAGGCCCACAAGAGACCGTGATGTCCGTATCTGGTCCATGTCACTCCTGATAGATGTTTGGCCAACCTGTTCATAGCCACCTCTAAAGCCAGAAAATTCAGGTTGAACTCAGGAGAAAGGTGTCTTTGACAGTGACAAAAATGCAGTCCTGACAGAGGCTGGGGAGGTATGGAATAACCCTCGCTGGTGATTTTTAAGTCACTAGACATAAGCCATGTTTCTGATGGCTGCCTGGATGCCTGCTGTGGAGACACTGCTTAGGACGTTTGGGCACTGTGTATCTTGATGTAAGGAGGTAGAATTTTTTTTGTTCAGATATGTTTATTTTAAGGGCTGTAGGTCCTCTTCTAGGTTACTTACCTTGTTAAGGTTGAGTTCTGCAAACACTTCAGTGTAAATTATCTTTTCTCATTGTCTTAGTTTTTTTCTTCCAAAATAGCATCTCTGCAGACCTATTCGTCTTTGCTCCAAAGAAGCTGGAACACAAGGATTTACACAAAACTGTATAAGCAGCAGTTTGCATAATTCCTGTCCCCTGTCATGGTACCTCATCACTCACTGGGCACACAGCTGAGGCTCCACTGTCACAATCTTGGTCTATAGGGTATGTACAGGTGGTGAATTTTGTCATTCATTCAAAGGGCTTGTTTTTGCAGATGAGCTAACACGGCAAGACTGAGTAAAGTCAGTGCTCACTGCCACGTAGGCGCTCCAGCTTGGATGCAGCCATGGCTCTGTCATAGGACACGAAACATTGCTGCTCCATGTACTGCTAGCAGCAGAGAGAAGCACCGCAATTGTCTCGGAGGTAACGATTCCCTTCAGGTTAAATTAAATTTATGTTGGTTTAATTTAAGACACTTGGGAACGGTTTTCAAGCTAAAATAATAAAAGATACTCCTAAAGTGAAATAATAGAAGGCAATAATATTGACATATGGCAATAATAATAAAGATGTACTGTCCACAAAAGGTTTTCTTGAAATTGAACTAAACCAAGTTGCTGTGTGGACTATAACCCAGAGTCCAATGGGTCTTAGGTATCTTTGAGAAGAGGGATCACTGACCTCTAAGTCTGCTGGGACAGAGCAGGAGTTCCATGGCCCAGATGATTTTTTATTTTGTGCTTTAACACAAAGAAAGTTGAGGCAGGTTGACAGGCACAAAGCACATGCTTTATTCACTGGTTTTGTAGCTGATGGCATACGTCAAGTTCAAGGTTAAAAGGACAATTGTACCCAGTGGCCAGCCAAGAAGAGATGCAGTCAGGAGTCCTCAGGTGAACGTCCTCTCCTGAGCGTCCACTCCAGTGCAGCAGAGGATCACTGTCGTATCAACAACCACCCCCTATAATTTTCCTCCAGTAAAATTATACCCTTCGTTAAAGCCTGCTCAAGTTGCCTTTCCATGACCTTTGTCCGATGACAACACTGTCACTGACTGGATTATGCTTAATTAGGTACAAATATTGCACACTAATTGGCTGCTAAGCCTTGTACACATCTGTAATTAAGTGATACTTATCATATATTAAAATTACTATTATTTACTCATTATCTATCATGTTTGTTCTAATATGGAGTCATCAGTCTAGAAGGCACCAAATGGACAGGGTGTGGGAACCGCGGTGCAGATTACAAACTGTAACTCGACAGCACCGCGATGAAAAGGTAGAGGAGAAGAGGAGAGAGGCATGGCCAAGGCTTAAGACGCAAGCCCTTTCTCAGGCAATATGACATAGCAAATGCACCAGTGCAAGTCCTTGAGGAGAAGAACACGGAGATACCAGGCACAAGGGGCTGCCAGAGTAGCCCCAGAGTATGTTAAGTGGAAGGCTACAAGCAAAAAAGCCCTCTAGAAATTGCAAATGGGAGGCCTTTAGCAAAGGGCGAATCCAAGCACCTGAGCACTGTGCAAAATTTGGGTAATACAACAGCCTCGTAAGAATGAGGCAGTAATAGAGAGTGGGGTTTTGAGCATATCCTGAACTCTGGGTACACCCAGAGTTTCAGACTATCCCCTGCATTTGGCACAACCACAATCGATGGGAAGGGCTGAGCTTTTCTTTTCGAGTTTCATTGTGTGTATGATTTACCGTAGGTGGGGAAGACTTGAAGAGTAAGGAACACCTAAATCTAGAAAGAACAAAGCAGAGCTCAAGAGCTGAATGTCAGTAATTGCATCAGGTGCAAAAACACAATTAGTGACATTATAATTACTGAAATTAAATATCAATTTATATGAGTATGCACTATAATACTTTTGACAGCCTCAAACATTGTGTGATATCAAACAAAACCAGGATGACAGCTCTCTGATTTGTAAAGAAGTAGTACTAGAATCATTAAAGCTCACTTAAAGGATTTTATTCTGTGAGATACAAGGACAAGAAAGGTTTTAGTGCACAGAGGGTAAGTGCTTATAAATGCCTAGTAAAACCATGCATGCATCTGCAGCTATTAAAACACACAGCAGCTTTTCTAAAATACAAACATGGTACACGGAGTAATAAACCCTGCAGCAGCAGCATGGAAAAATTAGTTCTGAAGGAGACAGTGGTAAGAGGATCATTCCCTTCAGGACAGGACCCATCTCACTTCAGATACCACAGGCACACGAGTTGCACACTAGCTGTGTTTGTGTCTTCCTCCAGTCAGCAGAGAGAAATGGGTACCACCAGAGATGATCCTTACTATATCAATATCCATTTAGGATGCCTGGTAGTGAGATGAATCCATCCATTTCTCTCCCCTACTGATTTTCACAAGACATCTTCTATCTCCTGGAGAATATTTTCTCCAGCGTGCCCCTCCAAGGTTGGCCCTTCAAGTGTGTGAGAGCTCTGCAGCCACAAGACAATGATTTTTTTTCCCTTCAAAACAGCTTCATTTTCCTCTCCCACCTTCCCTCTTTCCTCCCCGTGTTTAGGTCCTTTTTGCTAGCAGAATAGCATTTTTTTTCCCCTGTTGCTAGGTTGGTAGCCTAGTTTCCCAAGGAAAGGAAGCTTATGAGATCACACTGTCTGTGCAAGTGCCAGTCATTCCCTCCTAAATAATTTTTTGAGCCTGTGAGCTGAGTTTGATCAAACTTGATAGGGGATGGAAGTCTCAAAGGTTTGAGTTGCCTACAAGTGCTGTGGAAGTAGGCAGGCAGACGAGAAAAACCCTGGGAGTGCATCTACTGCAGAAGCACAACTGTCGTACTAGACCTCAGAGAGTCCACACAGGAGACAGTCATTACCACTGAACGCCACGGGAGATACAATTTCACAGATTCAGCAGCTCACAAGATGACTTGACTAATATGAGCATGAGCAAAATGTTCTTATCCCCTTCTTCTAGAGCGCAAAGCTTCCAGTTACAGAGCAGCAGGGGGACAGCTCAGAAACGACAGACCGGCAGAGTGAATTTAGAGCTAATTGCTGCTCCTTCTCACGCCGGTACTCATGCGGAACTCTGCTTGACTTCCCTGTGACTCCGGTATCCCCATTTGCATGATCTAGTTCACACAAAGGATGAGATCGGAAACTTCAGACCACGGACTAACGAGAGCAGAGCAAGTCCTAAATTGCCATGAGCTGGCACAGCTCCACTGTAGTCAGTGAAGCTGCCTTATAATGGGCCATCATTTCTAATCGCAGCTCCATGACTAAGCGTCCGGCTCATTTTTCTTTGCATGTGTCTATATTACAGTTGCTAACGGCAATTCGTTTAACATTAGCATGAGTCGGAGCATAAGCTAAAGACCAGCAAAAGCTGAGCCTGGTGCGTAGGCTGGCTCTCGCTTATTCCTATCCTAGAAGTCAGCCACTTCAGGACTGCCTGACTAGTGAGCCTGAAGACACTCTTCACAGTTCCTTGTTAACACTAGCAAGGGAGAAAACCAAGGTATTCGCACAGGTGGGATTCAAAGAGAAGCTGAAATCACTCAGCTTATGGAAAAAAAACCAAACTAACCACAACTGACATTAAAATGGAGACTGAGGAGTGGTGCAACTTTGTGTGTTCAGTGAAATATTGATGTTTTCTTCTTCTCCTAAACCTTCTAAATATTGATGTGCTAAATCTCAGATTTAGGTGGAGACAGAGCAAGTCACTGACACCTAAAGAAAAGGGAGGGAAGGGAATGAAATGAACCTTTGATGCATGGCACAACAGGGATCTTGCCAGCAGTGAAGGACATGGCTGAAGATGGGCTGGGATCTCTGCAAGAAGGACAGGTATTACAACTTGTCCTGGACAGCCTAGCCAAGGGCACAGGCTGAATTTCACAGCTTGAAACACCTGCGGCGCAGCATCTGCATTAGGTTGGTATGCTACAACATTCTTTAAAACGAGGCTTCTTCGGAGAGAGACATGAACCACAACTCTTGTGCGCCCAGGGCTGAATGTTTTCTGTTACACAGCAGATCTATGAAGCCACAGCGAAGCATTCTCTACTTATTATTTGTTGTTATTTCAATCCATAGGTTTTTCTTCTGATGAGAGCTAAAAGATAAAATAAAACCGTTCTAATTAATAATGCCTACCTCCTCAGGTAGCGTTTTTCACCCACCAAAGATCTCAAAGTGCTACTCCCATTTAATAGACAGTAAAAGTAAGGGTGAGGGAGATCAAATGAAATGTCTTGGCAACAGAACAAAACCAAGTCTTGCATCACGGATCTGGTAAAAGGGACAAAGGCACCTATTAAGCCTCAATAAAAAGCAAAGCTTAGCACAATTTTCTGACCTACTGGATCTTTAAATGAGGCGTTGCAAAACTAATGTGACCAATGCTCCATGCTAACAAAATACGTTCTGGATTTTTCATCTGACAACATAATTTAGGGATTTCTTGGAATATGGGAAATGCAATGGGGCAGTGGCTTTACAGGAAACATTCCTTCGCAAAGGCAGCTTGTGCCAGAGGACCGGAAAATTGAAAGTGCCCCAAAGGAGCACAGGAATAGATAAGACCTCTTTCACTATCCAGTCAAAATAAAATGCATTAAAAGGAGCATAAATACTAAACTTCCAATTTTCTGCAAATCTTCTTGTACTTAAGATACCACTATTAGAAGTTCTGACAAAAAGAGATGCTATACCAGACACATGATTTGACTCTTGAAGGGGTGCATTTGGCAGAATTAGACCATGTACCTGGCCGGTCCTGAAGTACACTTACTGATAGTGTCTGCAGCAAAATAGATGGTTTAAGGAGGGATACATCTGATTAAAACAATTCCTATCAATGTCAGTGATGATTTTTTTTCTTATGTTTTCTTCTCTTCTTCTATTTTTTTTTTTTCAGTTTGATTGGCTGGGGTTTGTTTTTTTATTCCCTGCCTTAGGGAGCATCAATTTGAATATCCAGTAGTTTCCAAAGTGTTATAAAAATTGGTGGTATTAAAGGATGCGCTGCCCATCCACTCTTGAGTCTGTTGCTTCACAGCAAAACAGGTGCCCTGCAGATTTGATCTTTGGTGCTTGAGAGATTCAGTAAGTTTTTCACAGTCCTTAATAAATTGATATCATAGGCAAGAAACCTGGAGGCATGAAGTGCAATGCACATACAAGCACTTCATATTTTGGTGGCATGAACTTGGACTTCATGTTTGAATAGCATCCCTGTCAGAGGCAAAACTGAGCATTCAAAGTCCTTACCTAGGCAGAATGCATATTGACTTCAGCGGATACTTTTTTCCAGAGAAGAGCTGTGTAAAGAAGGTCACGGGACTAGTTGTTTGTCCCCTGCATCAATGCTGTTTCTCTCGCTGAGGAGAATTGCAACACCTGTGGGCACGGATTTCTCCTGGTGAATACCAGCACTCTGACCTTCAGCAGGCTGTTTCCATCTTTCCTTCATATCAGCTTCAGAGATAGACAAAATAAAACAAACAATAAAAACTAAAAAGATAGTGCAGAGGCCACAGGCTGAGTTTCTGAGCATTTGGATAATTTAAACCTATTTCAGCGGTACCTCCTGAAAGGCAAAGCCTGTGCCAGCGTCCTGCCCATCCATTAGGAAATGCTTAGCTCAGGAATATGGAGCTTTGAGTAAGATCTTCTAACAGAGACCCACTGTGGGGACTTGAGGAGAAAGGAACAGCTAATAACTCACCAATGACAGTGTTGTGTCTCTCTCTCACATCATCTCTAGCTTTTCTTCTCGCTGATGGAACTGGGCAGCAGAAGGTTCTTAGCCCAACGCAAATGAAAGCCCCTTGCTGTACCACAACTGCAATGGGCCTTGGGTTGAAATTGTCCCTCAGGAGAAGCAGGAGGCAGCTGGAAGCTTATTTGCCAACAGCATCATTGATCATCAGCTGCCCATAACCTAACGCAACTCTTTCAGACAGCTAAAATTGCGTCTGATTTTGTAACAGATACCTTTGCAGTCCCCATTACTTTGCAGTCCCCCCTTGCAAAAAAAACCAAACCCAAACCCACTCCCTTGCCCTGTGATGAAGAATGAAGTAGCTCTGAAAAATAACCTGACTTGCCACCTCCTCCCGCAAGTCCTCCTAGCCACCTCCTGCCCCAGCCTCACTCTGCAGCAGCCCGTTAGCAGGATCTGCAGCTAAGGCAAAGGAGAGGGAAAAACTGGAGGAGGAGGAGGGTGGGGGAAGGCAGGGACTCTGCATAGCTAGAAAGCCAGGGCTATTCCTGGTGCCCACCCTGGAGGTGCCACCTCTGCATCAGGCGGGAGTAACAGAGGGAGAATCTGGCTCTAGATTTAACAAGCTCACTTTCCTTTAATTGGGACCCTCAGGCACTGCTGTAGTGCACCTAATGGCACTAATTATTAATGAATCAGCCCTGATGAACAGGAAGGCTGAAGTGGCCTTTGTCTCCTTGGCCTGTCAGCCCTTCACAGAGCCTACTGGATTTCACTGGGCAGGAAAGTAACTGCACAGATTTAAACGGGGCTCTGGAAATTCACTTATACATTTGTCCCTAGGCTGTGCAAACCAGCCACGGACCAACA
>NW_009631776.1:0-886 GCF_000690535.1 Cariama cristata
AAGATGTTAAACAGTGCCGGTCCCAATATGGAGCCCTGAGGAACGCCACTCGTCACCGGTCTCCACTTGGACACGAAGCCGTTGACCGCAACTCTTTGAGTGCGACCAGCCAGCCAATTCCTTATCCACCGAGTGGTCCATCCGTCAAATTCATGTCTCTCCAATTTAGAGATAAGGATGTCATGCTGGACAGTGTCAAATGCTTTGCACAAGTCCAGGTAGATGACATCAGTTGCTCTTCCCTTATCCACCAACACTGTAACTCCATCACTGCTGACAACAGACTTGATTCTTACTGAAATGATCTGCACAAAAGCACTTCATGCACACATTGCTCCCTTGGGTTTTGGGAGTGTCTTTCTGAATGAAAGAGAACACCTCTCCCTATCACTCTGCTCCCCCAGTTTCTCACTCAGGGCCTGGATCTGCCCTTGGCTACGTGAGCCTGAGTCTGCCTCTGCCCCCCAGGCTGTGCACATGCATCAGGAATCAGCACAGGGTGCAATGATCCCAGCCTGTGTTTAAGGACAAAGTAGGAAACGCTTTATAATTTGCAGTAGAAAATATATTTTCCAGTGGTTTGAGAGGAATGAAAGAATGAGGGCCAAATCCACACACACCACAAGCAGTGAAGGACCTCTATCTAGCAGAACTGACTGAACACACCAAAACCCAATGCTCCTCAGACCCTCTTCTGGGCACTGGACCCCCTGCTGGGGAGCTCCTGAGCAGGTCTCTGCTCCAGGAAAGGAGATGATCCATTATGAAAAGCTTCAAAGGGGAGCCAGGACATGGTATATAATTAGCACTCTCCAAATAAATTAATCTTGAAAGAAGCCTTCAGTTCAGACTAGACCAGTTGCAAGCATTATGGTGAAACACACAG
>NW_009631776.1:1092-3832 GCF_000690535.1 Cariama cristata
CCTCTTCCCCCGTGTTTTTGGGGCCCCCCCCCCCCCCCTTCTTCCTGGAACAAAGACTCTTTTTATCCTCAGTTTGCTGCAATCTAAAATAAGATCAAACTGGAAACCTACCACTCTTATCAGATGCAGCTTCATTGGAGGCTTCATAACAACATAAATACGTTATCACACAAGAGGCGAAGCAATTCATTAAGTAGAATCTTTTTTTCCAATTTCTTCTCAGAAAAATATCTACTGGAGAAACTGTCAGCTCTTCCCTATGCCCTAGCAGCTTCCTGCCAGAAGGATCACACTGGAAAAGGAATCTTGGTAGTAAACTGAGGATTAAAGATGCAGTTCCCAGTAAGAGGTGAAGGCTTGCTTTGGGGCAGTAATTCGTATAACCCATGACAGGAACTTGAGGAAGGGGCTGGTCAAAATCAAAAGGCATTTCCAGTCCCCCTGCTGAAGCCCTGCAAGGAAAATGGTGATACTGCACTTTGGGCTATTTTGAGATAAAGAGACTAAGGAACTTCAGCAAGCTTGTAAGATTGTTGCTCAAGAATGGGAGTGTCCATGGCTAGTCCCAATCATTTCAGTGCAAAGAACAAACCTGGATTAACCTCTCACGGAGAAGCTAGCATTTAGAGAATACTTCCTTCTAACCCCAACAAAGCTGCTCAAAGCAGTGGATGCTGGCGTGAAAACCATGAAAATCATCTTTCTGGGTTTCAGACACATGCTCGACACCAAGCTCCTGCAAGGTACCCCCTATTTCTTATCCCTCTGCCCCCCTCGCAGGATGCTGTGATGAGCAGGACGTACCACAGCAGAGAAGGAGGTTGGGCACGACGCAGAAGTGGGCTGCCACAGCTGCCCACCTTGATGAGCCACCCTCCTGGTTGCTCGCTTGCCTCGGCGAGGACCAGACGCTACCTCCTCCTGCTGAGCACAGTTACAGACACTGCTGGTAACACCGGGGACGGCAGAGGCGGCTCATTCCCTTCCTGCAGGAGGATGTGTGCATCCAAGAAGGATCTTGCCTTCTAGCAATAAAAGTCTCCCAAGGGAAAATAAACAAACTAAAAACCTCAACCACTCTGTCTGCTGGTAAGAATGAAAATTACTCCTGAGTTTGCAAAAACCCTTGTCTTTAAATAGTTATTAAACAAACTAAGTTCTTGGATCTGAATTTGATTCTGAGAGTTCACAAAAACAAAATGCCTATGCCTAAAAATTTAAGAAATTAGGTTTAATGACACTCATTAATCTTAAATTCCATAAATGTGTGTACACTTTTCAAAATTAAAAATAAAAAGATGCATGTAACGAATTGTCTGAACTCCACAAATTCAAGGTTGTCCTTTTTTAGATCTTTGTAAAAATTTAAGAGACTTTACCTATGCAGTCTTGTTGGCTTGTGTCATAAATTAAGAGTGCTTATACCTTCGCTAAAACTCTTTACTGTATGTGTTGGCAGGGATGTGGGAAGGTGCAGGATTGGAGGGGCAAGTTCTGGTTGCTGTGGGCTCTTTCACTTTGCAACTTGAAGCTTTTGTCAGCCCCAGAAATGCCTGGTTCTTCTTCAGCTATTGCTTTGCTTTATTTGTCTCATGAATGTTTTGGCCAACAGCAAAAGTGCTGAACAACTGTGGAGCCCTTTCCTACAATTTGAGCCACCATGAAAGGAAATGGCAAGTACAGGGTCATCTTGTGGGAACATGAAATTGCAGACTTCCAGTTTGACAAAACTGATGCAGTTGATGCAGAACCTGGACGGATGAGTACCAGCATCAAGGCTTGAGTCTGTAGAAGCCTCTGGCCACTGTGTGCAAGAGATTTGCAGCAGAAGGAATTCAATACGCTGCCTTTCACTTCTGGTTGCAGAAGCACGTAGGTAAAACCTGTGCCATCTCTCTTCTTTTTATGCTTCCATCTGATCTTCCAAAAGCAGATTACAGAAAGCTGCCTGTAAACCCAAAGATGCAATGAATGTCCATAAGGAGCTCCTCTTCCATTCTTAAATCCAGCAGTATGAGGAGATGAGGGCACCAGTCTGGTCCTGCCACATCCGTTTCACGAACAGATTTCTGTTTCCACAAGAGTCAAACCATCACCTTTCACCCCCGCACAGAGGGGTGACCCAGAGGACCAGGTTTAAACTGGATGAACATTTAAAACTCCAACGCCCTACTAGATCTTAGCTTGGCTCATAGTGCATATGCCCAAAATTTTACCAGAGAAATTTATTTTAGGCAACTTCTGTTTGAAAACTTAATGGAAGTGTAGCTGTTCTCCCCTGAGCGTCAGGAACAGATGACTAAGAAATGTTGCCAGTATCTGTCTTTCAGCGAGATTAGTGTTGGGTTTGTGTGGTATCCTATTTATAACTTTGACAAACAGCTCACCCAATCATTTCATACTTAATCATAGTCGTCTGCCCAGCTCCCTTCAGAGAAAAGCTTTTCAAAAAGTATGTGCCAACATAATACCAATGAAAGGAAGCAAACCACAGGCAAGACAAAAAAGACCTTTCTCCCAAAACCAGCAAAAGCTCTCGAGCTATACAGAAATCAGGTCTTGGTAAATCACAAGGCATAATGAGAACGTCATTATTCAGGGGACAGCATAGCTATAGTTAGTCAGTGTTTCCACTGTAAACCCCTATTTTCATAGAGGTTTGCAGCTCAGCTGCTAAGAATTAGTCTGTGATGAAATTTGGCAGCAGAAATTTTAGAGCAAGGATTATTTTTTTTTAAAG
>NW_009631776.1:3867-32859 GCF_000690535.1 Cariama cristata
AAACATCCCCCCCCCCCCCCCCCCCCCCCCTTTTATTCCCCTCTTGCTTCTCAGGCTGTAGCAGTACTCACAAAAGAAACAAAAAACACTTCTGCATGCTCTTTGATGTTTGGTTTCTGTGCACGTCTCTGTGTGGTTAATGGGACCAAAAATATCAATCTAGCGGTGATTTTCAAATACAGAAGTCTTAAAAAATTGAAGTTGCGAGTCCCACAACAATTACAATTCAACTTCCCTTTGGACATATTCATAAGTATTGCTATCTACAGTGTTAATTGCTATGCATTAAGGGGCCTTTACATTCAGAGTAAACCCTGCATATTCATCTAGTGCCGAAAATGGGTTTACATTTCATGGGACAGAGCTGTTAGATTTTGTCACATTTCTTTACATCTTTCTTTCTTTGAAATCACATTTTCCAGGGATTATAAGAGATTACTTTCCGCTGGACTCGTCCCTAAGCTTATGTTTGCCCAGCTGCTTTCTTCCCACCTACCCGACTCTTCCATTAGGGCTCACATTTCAGCATGTGCACAGGCATGGTCGGGACCACTAAGAGAAAGCATGAGGAAGGGAAAGGGACAGCAGAAACATCTTGATGGGACATTTTATCCCAGACAATATCAAATAGAGCCTTTCACAACATTTTCAACTACTCAAGAGAAACAGACTGCTGTTTGCATTTGTAAGAACATCAGAAGAATGCATTTGCCCTTTTCCAACTAGCCCTGGCTGAAGTATCCTGGAGATTCAGCACTCCCAGATGTGAACATGATTTACTTTCGCACATACGGACCACACCCTAGCAAGGTACAACAGTCTCTGGGCACTACTCCTGGTTGTCACTGCATGCCACCAGCAGCACACATCAGAAGCTAACTGCTTCAAGTGTGGTCCCAGCTCAGAGTGGTGGAACAGTTATCCAGATTGGAAAAAAGTGTAAAACTGTGAGCTTGAAGACTTACAAGCCTCAGTCTGGAACCAGACCACTGTGAATGGTCCCAGTGTTCATACCAATATCTTTGGCACACAGGTTTTAAAGACTAGACTAGTTTATCCAGGCAATTTGATTTTCTAGTGAAACAGATGCCACCATGTAACACCACCATGCTTCAAACCCTGTATTCCGGGACCTCGATGTTGGCATGTGTGAAATTGGGCCACCTCTGAGCTTCTAACACCCCGCAATGTTCATGTCTTCCTTGGAGCGACCCAGCCCAGCACTAATGAGCTACCCCTCAGACAGTTTGGCAGAGGCGACAAAGACAAGAGTGCCTGCAAGGTACCACACAGCATTCCCGAGCTGCCACCAAGCTCCCTGCAGTCCCAGTGCACTCTTCAGAGGACCAGAACAGCAACACCATCTCTTTTGGTTGGGAGGAAAGCAGATACACCACCACCTTGACCACTGTGATTTGTGAAAACCATAAAAGAAAAATTCTCCTTATAGACTGGAAGTACTTATCTCTGCTACAAATTGTAGCAACCGCAGTATTTACATTGCACTGAGGATCTGAACTCCTGCCACGTCTTAAAAACAGTATCAAACAGAATTCCTAGATATACTACTTGAATCTGCTTTTCAAGGTGGTAGTTAGAAATTAGGAGGCAAATGAACTCAAGAAAGATTACTCATGTACTTTCAATCATTTACAGGAATGTTAGCAAGGCTTTGGCTTCAGAGGGCTGGATCATGCTTTCCCACTGCAACTATTATTAACCTGACATAACATGTTCATAGAGTAAGAGATGATAACGATGCTGTAACTGGTCTCCACAGAATACGGTTACGATTAGGGAATATCTTAGAGAAACCGTCATTCATTAAGCACTCAGCTAAATGCATAAAGACTGGTGAAGGAAAAGCTCTGCAATTTCAGGAATTTATAACTTGAAAAAGGTTTGTTCTTGATGTTTTTATTATTGGGTCTTCTTCACTTGAGTGCTGCTAAGAAGTGGCAGATTCAGTTTAAATGCAAACCGCACAATTTTTTTCTTCACCTCTTTTCTTTTCCCCTGAATGTAAGCATTCAGTCTTCTGTAGCCACCTTAAAAGACATCATGGGCCAGTCCGTAAAAGATGCAACTCTTAAAACTGGAATTTAGTTCTCCCGATACTGTGTATCCAAGTAGGTATGTTATTCTCATCTGGGAAAATCTTCAGTGCTTCAAAGTGCATCTCATACATCAGGTCCCAGGTACTTAACTAGGTCTCAACCCAGGATCCCAGTCAAAGCAGCAAGCTCTCTGTTTGATCCCTCTGTTCTCTGAGCTTACTGAGATGCTTTCGCTCTTGAATGATCACATTCTTTGTGTATCATCCCACAATAACAATGTCACCACATTTTTCTTTCTTGTCTTAGCAAGAAAGAAGGGACCATCGCCAGGATTCAGAAAGCAGTTCTATCAAGTCTGCAAGTCAACTCCATTTCCAAATTCAGCTAAGCCAGTGGGAAATGTCCTTGGCACTCTTAAAGATGCAATACAGTACCTTCACACATTTACCAGTCTGGCTGCTATTAGCATAAATCATAAATTTAATTCACAAGCACTTTCTGTTTTTGCAAGATCTTAGGAAAAATTTAATACCAGTCTGACCAGTAAGTAAACAACACTATGACTACCACCACAATCAATATGGTTTTCAGCAATGCCTTGCAGCATTCTTTCCCCTGGCCCTGCCCACCTCTTGGGTTGTTTCTGAGCTACTGACATAAACACAAGTACCCACAGAGAAGGAAAGGTTCCCAGAGCAGAAGACCGTGTTCTGCAAAGCAAGCACACTTGTGTGCAGGTTGCTCACCTCCCTCCAGCTGACTATGTGGCCTTTACCAACCAATTTGGTAGGAAACCCGAGAAGATTTGCTCCTCTGAGCACCCGTGGAAGTAAACACTGCAATTCTCTTGGTTTTGGTGTTCATAAGCAAGTCATGTTCCCCAGGGTACTGCTGAGGGACTGCTCCTCTCCTACCATATGTGCTCACACAGCTTGAATGCCAGTCACGGTGAGTGTCAGTGAACCTGCACTGGAGAAAATCCAAGTGGAAATCTCATGGGAACAGGTGTTGTCACTGGGGATGCTTAGAAACAGGCTAGGCAAACAGCTCTTAATACACTCTACTGAGCAACTCTTATTTGCTGTATCTGCTGAGACCACATGGTCTCAGAGGACTTTTTCATCCTCCATTTCCCAAGATGTTATGACCTGTCCATCTCCCTGGCTGGGGTGTCAGACAATGGTACAGATCTTCAGCAAGGTTCTTGCACCTCATCTGGGAATCAGGACAACACATCCATCAGGATGCGAGAGTGACAGGCAACTATACTTACCCAGCATTAGAAATGAGAGTGTGCAACAAGATCTGCACTTTTAATTGCATCCTCATTCCCTGTGACAGCTGAAAACCCCTTAATTAATACACTTCACACGCTGTCTATTTTTGATCTAGTTCAAATTCCAACAATCTGCAGAGTATGTTTGTCCTATTCCCGCTGAGAGCCCCCCTGAGATTTGTGATGCCCATCGCTCGGCCTCGCTCGAGCAGGAAGATGGCAGCGGATACCTCTCCCTTGCTATGAAATACTCCCTTCCCCTCCTTTCTGAGTACGACTGGCTCCCTCAGCTTCCTCAGCACTCCAGATCAGCATCCTTCCCTTGGTATACAGAACTTAACCCTTTAATAAAACAAACTCCCTGTGTTTTGCTTGTCTTTCAGCCCCCGTCTCTGAAATTTGACCGTGAGGCTTCTCTGTTACATTTACGACAGGTATGTGACTGGTCTCCTATAATCACCAGATTCTACGTGTCCTCACACATATGGGGCTCGTCACCTGTGGACCATACTACCTTACTGCACGAAGGAGAAGATCGCATGGCAGACCAGCAGCTTGGCTGTCATCTCTTCTTGTTCCTTCCCAGGCTCTTCTCAGTGACGCAGATTACCCAGCACTCCTTCTTCCTCTTCTTCGACCCCTTTCACTCCAATCTTGTGGTTCCCCACATTCATGCTGAGTAAGCGAGTCGTCCTGGAGTGGCAGCGCAGCAGCTACGCTCTAAACTCTACAGCTCCTGTGAGCCAAAGTCTTTGGCTTCCTCAAAGGTCCTGCTTCCCTCGCAGCGCATTGCTTACTGGGGAAATGGAGGAAAACATCCCTGCTTCTATCCCAGCACGATCTTCCACTAACAACCGGCTTCTCCCCCTGCTTACAGAGTTCTGCTTCTGCCTTAATAAGATATTTATTAGGGTGCACAAATAACAAAACCTGCACTTTGATCAGTAGTTGCCTTAAGCCAGCAGAAACACTGAACTACTGACTTCTGAGGCAGCATCTGACAAGGGGAACAAATGGGAATGGATCAGATCTCCTTGCAGAGGAGCTGCTGTTAGAAATCCAGCTCCTTTTCAACACGATGCAAAGCACTTGCTGTAACTTCAGGTTGTTGCCCACCTTAGGCCTGAAGCCGCTCCTACTGAAGTCGATGGTAAAACTCTGGCTGACTTCAAAGGCAGAGGGACTGGATCCCCGGTGCTTTCAACTCTTGTAACCCACCTGTGTATTTACCAGCAAGGTCAGCCAAATTGGGAAGGGCTTTCATATCCATCAACTCTCTTCTGAGCAGCAGAGAGAGGTTTGCCCAAACACAGGCAAAGCCTTTTGCTCAATTACTTTAATCACAACCATTACACAGCGATTGGCCTGATGTCAGGAGCTTGAACAAAGTGCCGTTTTCCAGAAGCGAAGCATGCTGCAAATAAGACGCTTTATAGACACTACCAGCCTGAACCAACAGTTTCTCCAAGGTGGACTTCACATACTCTGTGCCAAATGGCCAACTAGTTCCTAGCTATGACCCTTTAGACTCTGTAATGAAAGATACTAGCAAAGATGAGCTTTCTTCCTGAAAGTATTCTGATTTCATGTTTTTGCCTGCCAGAAGATGTGGACTTCTGGATGGATTTTAGGGCTTGGTTTTTTTCCAGTCTGAAACACAGTATTTCAATAAAGGGATCCAAGGGTGACAAGAACGAGTTAGTGCATACTTCCTGAGGCAGTTCAAAGCTACTAAGATTTCGCATGAAAACAAAAATAGTAAAACAGTTTCAGCACAGGAAAATGATCTCAAAGCCTTATCACACTCTAACACGGGCAATTTTCAATGTGTCCCTTATTCATATTATCTACTTTAATTCCTAGCAAATTCCACTTTCTTTGCTGATTTGTATTCAGAGAGGCCAAATGGAGCAGCCTGCAATGCAGCAGAAGTACCGTACTTTTCAGGACTGTTGTCATTTCGGAATATCCTACTCCTTCCCTCTTCCCTGGATGCTTCACATAAAAACCCCCACAAAACCGCAACAAATCCACAACACTATTCCAATTCTGATTGATCTCTCTTGTCTTTGGAAAACTCTCCACTATGCTCATGTATTAATCTGACCAAATGGAGAGTGGGAAAGAAATTTAGATACGTTTTCTCTAAAACTCCAATGTATCAGGAAGTACCAGGCCAAGATGCTCCTGAGCACTAGACAGGCAGACCGACCAAGAAAGACCAAGTCCAAAGAGCACTTGCTGATTTGATCTCTGTGAGCCAGCACCGAACCCAACCCTGGTTCCCCTTTCCATAGGCTTTCTGATCCCCCTACTCAGCCCCCCAGTCTGCTCACGGCACTGGGTCATGGCTCCCTTTCCAGCAGGAGTCCTCTCCCAGCTCAGCTGTGTGGGGCTACGATTTGCTGTCAAAGGGGAGGCTTTGGCTTAAAAAGGAATTAATGCATAGTGATCCTGTGGAACAGTTATGCAGTAGGGCGCTCCAGAAGATCACAGTCCCTTGTTGCTTTACCACTTACTAGTTAAATGCCTGAGACCTGTTGCTGCTGGGAAACCTCTGCATTACAGTGACCTGTACTGTTCAACCAGGTTTTCCTCTTCTCAACAGTCTGTTCTTCTCTCACATCTCTTCCCCTGACTTCACCCATTCAAACTTCTTTGCCATCATCTGTCCTTTTTCCTCAATTCATAGATAAGCAGCTTGACAAAGGCACACTAGGAATTTTAACTACCTGAATGCAACGCTGAGGTTGCTTGCTTAGTAGGAAGAAATGAACCCCATCAGCTGCAGTGCCATGGACTCATTGTTGATGCAAGGCAGAATGGGCATCCCTGCGGTGTTTCTTTTTAAAAGAAAACAAATTTCTCATAGGAAAGCTCTCAGTATCTCATAAAAAGAAACATTTAATGGAGCGGCCTTAATAAAAGTGTGTGTTGCACTAAGGTATACAATCAAGTCATTTACAATAATAAACTGTGCTTATCTTCACAAACCCACCAAAGCAAAGGCACTGTTTCTCTCACTTTGAGCTGGAGCCTAAGGCTCAGCAGTGCTACGTACCCTCACAGCCCCAGGCAGGCTCAGGGAATGCCCTGAAGCGTACTGCTGTCTGCTGGCACCTGAACCGCAGACCACCATCTTCTCAGGGGAGAAGAATTATGCCAAGAAAGGACTTCGGCACTGTGTCCACCTTGGACGTGCATGGTAAAATGGCTGGCAAAGACGGTCAAGGACCAGGATGAGAAAAAACCGCACGACGTCCCCTGAAAGAGCTCATTCATAGAAATCTACCACCGCTTTGGGCTGGGTGTCAGCACGCCCACCCATCCACACACAATGCGCTTCTGCACAAACACATGCACCTCGCCATAGCCTCGGGCAGTGACTCCTCAGATGCAAATGTCACATCTGTCGGCGCGGAGGGAGCATGGGCAGGGGGGAACGTGGAGCAGGTGTGATCCATAGCGCTTCTGCATAACAGGCAACAAGTCTTTCCATGACCAAAGTGAAAATACCACTTCCCTGAGGAACTGGGTATTAATTATAAGCCTACGCAGTTTTAGCAATGCCTGCTATGTTTATTTTAATCCTCACTACCACACATGTAGGAGCGGCAATACCATCTTTCCTTGGAAGAATGAAACATTACAAACCTTGTTTAGGAAAGCAGATTTTGCCAGCGGGCCATCAGAAAGATAAGAAATAAGCCGACTACACTCTAGGCCATAACTGTTTCAGGATTTAGCCACTGAAAATACACCTTTTGTAGCCTGCTAGGGTTGCGAGATAGCATCTTTTTTAATCACCTTTGCTCAAGCCCTTCAGATGATGCTTAACAGCTCTATTCAGACCTAGAAAGCACAATTCTGGGCTGTCTGTCATAAAAACACTATTTGTTTCCTGCACAGTAAAGGGTTGCTGTCAGCTAGGCTGTATTTTTTCTTTATCCTAACTGATGAAAGTAAGATTGTGGAAAGCCCTTACAAGAGCTTATAACCCTTGTCTTTCCCAGCAGCACAGCCGCTGTTTTGCTTTTGGTTCAGCTCCCAGCCCACGAACCTCTGTGCCAGTAAATTAAGCAGTATCTGGTGTTTATATCTGGTCACTGTTATTTTTTCCCCCAGGGCCTGACTAACATTCAGCCTTTTCAACTTGCATGCTTATCCCTTGCATTTTTCAGTCACTGCAAATTTGGTTCAGTGTCAGCTGAAGTGGGATCGATAGCTGAGAGCTGGACCCAGACAAACCTTTGCTGGCATTCAACACGCTGTGGCCAGATCACCATAGAGCCCTGGGTGGGGAAAACGCTGCAGGGAGATCCACCTTGCCTCCCCTTTGCTTTGCCCAAAGTTTCTTGCATGTCCTGTGGGAGGGTTGTGCCCCACTGTGAAGCAGCGGCTGCTGCCCCCTCACTTCCAGAGCACACTCAAGACTCTGAAGCTGGATCTGTGAAAACTGGTACTGTTCAGATTCCGGACACTACATATTTACTGCTACAAACCAGCAGCTGAGCAGCCCTGAAACGTGGCAGTCCTTAAACCCGTCTGTTGAGGTCAGGGCAGGTGACTCGTAAGGGAAGCCCTCCATCTGGATATCTTCCTGTCCACTCTGGCTATTACTGCCCAGGGTGTTGAATTATTAAGATAATCTGATTAATATTTTGAAGAATGTTCTGTTATTTTGAGTGACTAACTCCAAGCATCTTAAGGAAGCCTAGTTTTCAAAAAGCACTGAAACTTGCCTTCCAAAATTCAGAGCATCTCTTGTTGCAGCAAACTGAGGAAGTTAAGGCAATGGAAGTAACTATGAAAATCTGGTGGTAAATGATGAAAATGAAGAGCATGTGCTAGTCAGGAGCAGCTATCTTTTTTCCATGTTTCCAATGTTACAGATCCAGCTGGATTTCTTTTAAAATTCTCTTTCTGTTGAGAATAATGAGGTACCCACGGGGGACAAAAATGCTGAATATCTATGTTGCTCTTCATGCCAGCTGCAGACCCTGCAGCAGAGCAAGGCCCAGGCTCCCACCCTGTTCCTTCTCGAGTTTGTGACATGACGCATCAGCAGGTGAAGCATCTCTGCCCCACGGAGAACCTCTGCCCGAAAGGTTGCCTCCTCCCTTTGCAGCAGAGCAGACATGCTCGCTCAGGGCTGCGGGCAGGAGGCTGAGAGGCAGCGCACAACGGGGCCGAAACAAAGCGGGGCGATCCCCGGGGAGGGGACCCTAACGGAGTTTCTGACAGGTCTGCTTCCAACATGCTGGCTGGGTGACAGTGACACCAAGCGCTGTGTGAAGCAGAACAAAGCAGCGCAGCAGCTGCCGGATTACCTGGGGTTCCAGCTCCCAGCTCTCCCCAGCAAGCGCATCCGCTTTGCCTCTTCAAAATCCCAGCAGACGTGAGTTCCCTGCAGAGAACACCTTCCTCCCTCACGTCAGAGCAAGGTGGGGAGCAGCTACGCTAAGACAGCAAAACTGATGTCCCTCAGATGAGGTAAAAATGCATCTTCACTGGGCACGAAGTGGGCTGCAATAGCCTTCAAACTGTGCCTCCAAGCCAGGACATGCCAGGACAGTCTGTGACCCAGAGAGGGGCACATGTAGAGGGGACAGAGCCGGCACTGGGAGTTGCACGCCTCCACCTTGCAGGGGTGCCATGGCTCCTGGGAAGAGTAAGGGCTTTGGTTTTGTACTGATTCAGAATGGCAGACGTTGCTCTGAGACAGGAGCGAAATCACCACACGAAGCCTTTTTGAAAACACCAGGGAGCTAAGTGGTGTCCTTAAGGACAGCAGTAGGTTTATAAGGATGCTGCTGTGCCCAAATCACATGGCAATGAGCCGAGTAGCTACAGTTGCTCAGGGGGAGAGAACGCCGAGCTGCGGGATCAAAGGAAGCCATCCCCCACCATGTGGAGCCAAACCCATCCAGCCAAAAGCATGCTTGCTTCCCCACCCGCCCTTCCGCTCCCCATTCCACCCTGGGTGGATGCTGCAAGCCCCGGTGGCTTGTCTACGTCATTTGGATGAGCTTGAAACTTCCCTCAAACTACTGCCAGGTCTCTGCAGTGCATCTCCCTGTCCTCTTATCTGCTCGGCTGCTGACAGCGTGTGGGAGATGAGTGAGCAACCAGCGCTCTGCGAGTCGTGGCACGCCACTTCCCAGTAACGAGGCTGTGTTTGATCTCCCCTTGACAAGGAGCGGCTGACGCTTCGTCTGCCATGCTATCGCTGCCGCGCAAGGGGAAAGGAAGAAGAGATGGGGGTGGAGAGCAGCCTGGTCCAGCGGAGCCACGGCAGCAAGGCCAGCCCAGGCAGGGAGAGCCTGGCCACAGAAGGAACAGCACTGCTGGCTCCTCGAGTGCCCGGGGCCGAGCCTGCTGCCCTCCTTGGCCTCAGAGCCAGCCCCTGCCCTGCAGTGAAGCCCCAAAGCCACCTGCAAGTGTCCCCTGGTGCAAACCTTGCTGCTATTCCCCCGGCAGAGAGAGCACTGCTCCCCGGCAGTTTCAGTTTTACACACTGGCTCACCTCCAAACAAGATTCTCCCTGTTCCTTGGAGTATAAAAAACCCTCAGCCCTTTGGGACTCTACTGTCTGGGCCAAAATCCATCAGTGCATTTTGGTACCTAACCACTCACAGATCTTAGCTGCATGCAGAGCCAAGGAGCACCAGTGGACTTGGCCTCAGCGACCCGAGTGCAGTTCTCAAGGCAGAGCAAGTACACGAGGAGAGTGAACAGTCATAACCAAAGAGGATCGGAGGCAACAGCCTTCCCATAAAGCATCCCTGATGCTGACATTTTCTACCTGACTTCCTTGACTCAGTTGAAATGGGTTTTCTGATTTAAGTAGCATTTCCCTCACCTACTGCTCTATGGTATTTCATAAGGTCTTAATTGAGTGTGAATGGCATGGGAGGGAAAGATGTGATGTGAAAGTCCAGATGTATTGGGTATTACTTTTATGCTATTGTTTAGTATTTTAATATATAATAGACAATCACAAGCAACAGTAGGTTTTACAACATGTTGCAAAGAAAGTGCACACGCAGTACAATGGCTTCTAGCTAAAACTGGCTTGGTTTAAGCTGCCATAAAACCAGTATTCTTGGTATTACAGTAGCAGGCTGTTTTCTGAGCTCTGATTGTTTTTAAGATATCATCTACCATTAGCAGTAAAAGGTATTCAAGGTTCCTTCTACATTACCTTTTGGGAAAATGTGCAATAGGATGCAGAAGGGACAGCTTGCTATTTCCTGTTTAGGTTTATCTTGAGGAACAGCTCTGACAGCAAATATCCACTGGACAGAGGTTCCTGTGTGTGACACGCTCCACTGCACACCTAAATATTTTTATCAATTCTTTGCTTTAGCTGTATATAAAGCGATGAATTTATTTTACATGTAGAGAGAGCACATAAGTCAATAAGTGGACTTTTAATATACTTGCAGCTTCAACAACCCAAGAGCAAGAACGAAGAAGTGTCTGAAAAGCCCTGCCTAAAGCACCTAAGACATTTCAGACTACAGCATCTGCCTCCTTTCCTACCACCCCTCTGCAGAAGCCACAGCACCCAAAATGCAATCTTTTGACTCACTTCATTTTTGCGGTCTAGTTCTCCCCCTGAGACTCCTTGTCACGTACCAACAATAGCTGGAATTTCTTTTCCACCTCCCATCCAAGCTCTGGACAAGGCTAGAGCTGTTTTGCTTGCAAGATTAGACACAATCCTGTGCATTCAGCCCAGGACAGATACTGCAGATCAAACACACCACTTGTTTCCAAAGACATGGCCTCCCCAACCATCTGTTTCCCAATGCCTCTTTTCACTGGGTTAGTGAGGAGATCAAATTCTGCTCAGATGATCTGCCAGGCAGTTCCCTTCCAGCAGCACACGCAGCCATGCCTGAGAGTACCCGCTAGGAACCTTTTCAAAACACCTTTGCAATTCACTGCAATGGCAACTCAAGAAGTTCAAGAACCAACACTTCATCCTTTTCCGCCCTGCTTTCAGCCTCTCCTCGTCTTCCCTGCTGACCGCGGCGAGAGCAAATCTCACAGTCTCTATTCAGTTGCAAAGGCACACTGTGGAGTTAAGCCTGTGTGTCTTCATGTTTCATCCAAAGCACTCAAGTGGCAAGGACTGAGACAGCCCGCCTGCTGAATTCCCAGTCCCCAAACGCTCCCCCGGCACTGTGAAAGCTGTTATTTGCATTCCCCAGTTTCCAAGTGTTGAACAGAGTTCATCCGTGCTGAATACACCTCTTCCTTCCCAGCTGTTTTACCTGCAACACACTACCATTTGCAGCCTTACGCTCATTGTGTTCCCATGATTCCCATTTCATGCGCGCAGCAGCTGAAAAGCAATTAGGGGCCAAGACTCCTTCCCATTGATTCCAGTTATTGGAGCCTTATTACTGCAGCGGGCTCAGGGGAGGAGATGTGTATATATATATTTGTATGTATGCATGCATGCAGCTGACCATTACACTTTTTCCCTTAACTGGTCACCTTGCAAATTCAGCCTGGATCTGGAGAATCCAGAGAGACAGTTTGGGGAGGCTTCTTCTCCCCAGTACCTCCAATATATACTAATTATTAAACAAAAGATTCAGCAGGCTTAGTGCAGTTGCACCATTTCCTGACTGGAACCAGGTAAACCTTGTGTTGAAGATGCAAGAAAAAGCAACACAACCAGCTCACTGTCACAGCTGGATCAGGCTCAACACATGCCATGCATTAACAACAACATTTGTTCATGTCTGCCGTAACTTCATTAAGCCAGACTCTTAATACAGCCTACCTGCACATCTATTGTGCACAGTCGTTTTTCAGAGCAGAACTGTTCTTCAGGATCGACTGTTTCAATGAACCACAGCTTACAAATTGTTTTTGTTTAAAAGAAATCACAGAAGAGTTCCCTGCAAAATGGCAATGCTCCTAAGCAGTTACTTAAGGGCTGTTACTCATTTGCTGTTTCAACTCCACCAGGGTCCCAGAACTGGTGCCACTAAATGATCTCCATGAACATGCAAGAAAGCCTAGTTCTTCCAAGTTTTCCTGAGGGAAAAATCCTTGTCAAACCCCATTACAACTCAACGACAGAGAAGACGCAGCAGCAGGCAGTCTAGTAGCACAGGTTTGGACACAGAAGGCTAAATGTTTCCAATCTAAATTCAGCTGTATGAGCACCACATCCTGCTGCTTTTTGCAACCAGCGATCCTGACAGTGCAGCTTGAAATCAGCGACTATGCTATAGTCCACTAACACTGATGGCGAAGTTGAATCCTTGTTACACTGCTTTTCCTTGTGAATTTATCATTCCTCTTTCGATATAGCAAATGCCATTCTGAGGGACTGCAAGCTATCAACATCTTAGTATCTCATCTCAGTTTGGACAGGACACAGGTTCCTGCTAAACTGCAGGTCTTGTGTTCTGTATTTACCCCTCCCAAAAGAGGACAACAGCTGACAGATAGTTGTGATTACTCCTGACCATTAAATACTTCACTGAAACCACTGTGTACTTTACCATTTGGAAAACAACATGTGAGAAGTGGATTTTTTACTTTTCAAAACTATTGGTTAACATAAATTGAAGCACAACACACTGTCTTGGGAAATGTCAAGATTTGCAGTCCAAAGGAAAGATTATGGTGTCTTCCTGCCTTCGGCAACTTCTGCGCCCTACTTCTCCTGCAAGAAGCACACGAAGTTCTTCAAACAAGACTTGACTCCCTGTCAAGCCCTCTTTCCTTGGCCCCCTCCTCTTAGAAGCAGCATTTCAGCAGCTGGCACAACCCTTACGCTGGGGCAAAAACCCCCAACTTACTCCCAAGAAAAGCCTGAGCTCTGCCATGGACTCCCATCTTGGGGCCTTCTCTCTGTTCATTACTGGTGAGCAGACTCCCAAGCCCTGGTTTCCATCATGCCCTCCCTGTCCGACGCCTGTCTGCTCTGCTCCTGTGAGCTGACAGATTATTGAAAGCTACAAGAGCACAATTCTTGTACATATCAATAACCTGCCTGTTCCAGAGAATAAGCAGGCTGACCTAGTGGACACCATGTGTGTGCCTCGGCTGAGAAATAAGGCCAGTAGAGAGTCACTGGCTATGGGAAGCCTGGCTCCATCAGCAGTGCGCGTTTGCTGTTGCTTTAAAAATTCATTCCTGTACTTGCTTCAAGGAACACCTGGATTGACTGGATTTTAATTTTTTTTAAATAACAGTGATAGTCAAGGATAGTCAAGTTGATGAGTTGGGTTGGATGTGAGGCCCAAATCCAACCTTCAATTACAGTAACAAAAGCAACAGCCTGTTATTAATGGATGTAGTTCTAATATAGCGAATTGGCCAGTGTAAGCCAGAGCAATTCAGCTGGCCCTCATTTGCTAATAGCTAGTATCCATTAATTATCCTTATTGCAGAGGAGTATGTGTAAGGGCTGCTCCAATGCAAACAGACTGCACTGCATCGTTTTCTGCTGCCAGAGACTTCCACACAAGGGCTAACCCTGAGCAAGCCTCCTCCATGCTACTGCCAAGGAAGAGCTTTTGACCTCCTTGCATCTCAGTGTGTATTGGAGAGACAAAGGATAGATGAGAGATGGTGTGGAAGGAGTCGGGCTACTGCCTGGTCCTTGCAAGACTTGCTCCAAGGGTGTCTATGAGCAGATCCTGGGAGGGAAGGCAGATGGGGAAGTGCTCGCTCCTCATTAGCAATTATTTCACTACTGACAACAGCCATCAACCTAATACGGGTTCTGGCTGCATGCTTGTATGGATGTACAGCGGTGGTTTCTTAGCTCTGGAAAAGGTCTTTCCACACACCAAAGAATTTACAGTGTAACCAGACACAGCAGGAAAAGGCCAGGCGAAGGAAGCTCCGTGCAGAGCGGGTACTGACTTGCTCAAGTTTATGCAGCAAGTCTGCAACAGCCAGAAACTGTAGCTACAACTCCTGCATCTCATCCTTGCCCTTTAACCACAAGGATGCTCCTCTTTGTGAGTCCTTGTGCTGTGACGGGCAGGTGTGTAGAAAGAAGGGCCATCTGCATAGGCCAGGAAAATGCAGTATACCCAGCTCCAGAATCTCAAAACTCCATCTTTAAACAGAAGTTTTTCCGATAGAAAAAGGTTCTGTGAATGTCAGCATTTCCATGTTATTGCCGTCTGTACACAGATTGCCACAGCAGTGAGAACTTAAAAGGTAAAAAAAATGCAATTTAAAGATAAAAAAACAGTTTAAAGTTGACAGTCTCCACCAGTTTCAGTCCCTTGCATCTCTCATCAGTTTTCATTCATCTAATATTTTCTTTTAGATTCAACAAGCCTAGATGCTTGGAAGGGAAGTGCTGTACCAAAGAATGCACTTCTGCATGTCCCCCACAGCATCACAGCCCAGGGAAAAAAAAATGGCACTAATAGCAGAGGGGAGGGCTGTCTCCTGCACCCAGTGACTGCTGCACTGTATTACAAACCATAATCTGTGTTCAACCTCTCACATCCATCACACCCACCCAGCCACAGCAGCTTTAACAGACACAAAGCCTACAATACCAAAGCATCAGAGACCATCAGCTGCACTCCTGCTGGCAGAGTGTGTTTATCCTGGAGGAGTACAACACTCAGGGCAAGAACAGAGGTATTCTCAAGCACAGGGTATTCTGGCTTCAGTAAAGAGGAGATAAACATGGTATTGTGAAAAAATAGACAATGCCTCAGGACCCTGCCTACATACCCACTTTATTGCCATTTTGTGGATTCAACCATGGGCAGTTTTTTTAGTATTTCATTAGCCAGCTACCAAAAGACAAAAGGCCACGAATACAGCCAAGCAAGTAAAATGATCATAGTAGTTATGGCAATAGCCACTTTCATAAAACCACCTTACACTACTTCATGATAAGATAAAGAACCAGAAATTTGAAAGTAGTGACTGACTGATATTGTCCTTTGTCCAAGGAAAACACTGACTCCTGCTATTTGGAAACACGACACGAGCAGACTCACTGGAAGTCTAGCTCTTGAGACTGTAAATTCAATATGGCTCTCCTGGCAACAGCCAAGGTATTTCTTCGTTTCACTTCCACAGCTAAACACTTCACTAAAGAGCAAAGAAGACATAAGCAAAGAACAGCCAGCACCAGTATGACCACTGAAACGGCCTCTGCTGTTGCAAAACACACTGCTGGGCCAAACATGGGACTGGGAACGGGAGATGAAGTCTCTCCCTTTCAGGCCATTAATCTGAGCCTGGACAGGACAGTAGTTGTCACCACTTAAAGCTGTTCTAGGGTCTGTGCAGACCTCACTGGTGATTTTAGTCCAGCTAAGACCAAACAAACATCTTTGCTCACACATGCAATCCTGTCAGCAGGTATGGCACCTACCAACTGCTTGGGGAGCTCTGCTTGCTCCAGAATTGCAGGATCATAACAAAACAAAACAAAAACCCCTTGCTGATGGGATCAGTCCCTCAGTTCAGGACTATCTACTGTTCCCAGGATTGCTCCTACAGACTAGAGAACAGGGGAGGACTGTGCTGCGCTTGGAGCTGGCAGAGCGATACTCTCTTGCTTTACAAGAGGCCTCATGTTTGCCAGCAGCATTGTCAGGTTTTTTTCTAAGATATTTTGCAGCTTGTTCATACCTGAGACAAACTGTTTCTTACACACTTTCCTGTATGTTTTTAGGTGACCTAGAACATTTGAGAAATTTGAGAATTTGAGAAAATACCTGGCTATATTTTGAGATTTTTGTCTCTGCCTCTGTCAGAGTCCACTTCTTGAATTCCCCCTTCATTTCAAGGAATAAAATGAATGCCTCCTTGCCCTCCTGCTGTGCACCTTTAGCCTTTTGATGAGAAGCCAAGAGACAAACAGCTCCATTTCTCGAGCCAGTGCAAGAGAAGTGACGAGGAAAATCTGTCATCTCTGCTGCAGTATCCACAAAGTTGACATGCAAACCCAGCCTCGTGCCAATCAAACACAGATGCCCTGCAAGCTGTGAAGTCCAGGGGTAGGAAAAGGATGGATCTTTCACGGCTCATTCCAGCACTGAGACTTCACATCGAGTGCCATCTTTCTCCTACAACCAGCTCTTACATTGGGGGCAACCTCAGTGAAATCCAGGTGTCACAATGAGATGTGGAATCCACTGCGTGGATCTTGACCTAATCCTGTTTGCACTGCTCAGGTTTGGGAGGGAGAGGGCAGGTTATATTAGTGTTATAACATATTTCAGAACAAGAGAGCACAAATATTGTATAACGCTGTTCTCTTTATTAAGTGGCATGCTATATTTCTGAGCCCATACCATGAATTAGCAAGAGACACTGGAAAGCTCACAGTCCCCAGTATAAGGGATACCACAAGTCAGGCCTTCGTGTGTTGTGAACCAGCATAGAGACCCACCGCTACGCCAATTTAAACTATCCAAAGAGCCTGTGCTCCTGACTCAAACTGGTAGAACAAACAGCAAGTACCATATCCATATTCCTAATGACCAGAAATGAAGTGGTACAGGTAAGGAGGAATTGTAAAACAACATCAGTAGTGGAATAAAAAAGGGAAAAATTGCTCATCAATTGCACCCCATCTGCCTTGAAAGGCAACAGTGTTTTATTTCCTTTGGTATAGGAGGGTTTGCATAAAACATAAGCAAGGTTGTACAAACCCTTGGAGTTTAATTTGATTCTAGTTTATCTTTTGATCAGCACATCAAACAGTGGTGCAGCATCTTCTGCTCCTGCCTCCACTCCCAATTTCTAAAAGCTGCCTGAAATATCCGTATGCTGTCTCTCATCAGGGCAGCAGAGCTTTCAAGGTAATGCCATTGTATTTAAAGTGAAGTCTTTGCCAAAACACCCCAACACAGACCTAATGCCTGCAAAGGGTTTTAAACAGCAGATTAAACATGCCTTTCAGTTTTTTGAGCCTCTCAAGTAGAAAGGTTATTCCTGGATGGAGAAAGGGGAGGAGGAAGCAAAATTACCCATCACAGCAATTTCAAGAGGCCAACCTTCTGCCATCTGTGCCACCAGGGATCCATCACAGCTAGACAGCAATCCAGATGTAAACACCTGTGACCTGTCCCCATCATCCACAGACAAAATCACTGGTGGAGTCTCATTCTGCTCACACCTTGGATTGCAGTCAACATTACTCCAGTGGCTACTTCCAAGTAGCAAAGTCTTTGACCTTCCAGTACAAGCAGAAATACCAGCCGTGCCATTTGTGATAGGAAGCAAGTCCAGAAGGAAACCATCCTGTGCCACCAAGAACTAAAGCCCCTCCGGGGTAAGTGGATGACTCAATGATGTGATCACAGTTTATACAAAATAGTTTGCCTGGCTCATTACATACATGTCTGGACATATCTCATAGCTTGCAAGGAAATAATGATGTATTGAGAAAAGAGGATTACATTTTCTTACCCAGCCTATAAGCTGCACAGAATAAAACACAAGCTTTCCAAAAGATTCATGGGGGGGAAAAAAGCCAGGAAATCTGCCTGAGTGACCAGGGACAGTGCTGCTTCAGTTCAGGGTCGTGGGAGACATATCTGGTCACTCCTTGCTATAGCTGGGAGCTAACAACAATCTGGTGTATGCAGTTTCAGAATTTTTGTTTGTTGTTGCTGTTGCTAAATCATACTTGGTTTAAATTACCTTGGTGACTTCTCTTTCTGTCACTGATGTTTGCCATTCAGCCTCACAGCGCCACAGTCTCCACATGCACATCACTACGAATACATTTCACCTCTACCAAGTATTTCCTCAAAAACACAATTAATCTTTAAACCTAATGCAACTCTATGCCCTATAAAAAGCATTATGTTGCCAGCTCCATAAACCAAAGCTCTCTATTACTTATGGAGTGTAAGTGGACCCAACGAGTAGGACGAACCATAAGACTCCTAATCTCAATGGGCGGCAGCAGCCCCAACCCCTGGCTGACTCCTACTGCCTCTAAAAAGTCCTGCACTCCCTTGTATCTAACAAAAGCTAACGGGAGTCCTCCTGCCCTAAGTGCTTTTGACAAAGTCCTCAATCCTCCAAGCACTTTGCTGCAATCCCCACCGGGAGAACATGCTCCTGATGGCAGTTTCTAGGATGGGGTGCCCGTGGCTCGCTAGTGCACACAGCCCTGGGGATGGTGGCAAGCCACGCGAGCTGCAGGGCAAGTCCCACTCTCCTGGGCACGTAACACGCTGCTGCAGGGAGAGCGTTTTGCTGGTGACACCGTGCAAGAGTCGAAGAACCGAGCTAATGAGCCATCCCAGCAGTGGAGGAGGTTTCCTGATCTCCTGGGTTTACCAAGCTCCCGTGGCACCTCGTACAGACCCACCTGTGGGTGTCACGCAGAACACCACAGCAATACAGCAAGCAGAAGGCCCTGCAATGCGTAAAGCAGTTTGCTTCGCTTTGTATTATAGTCAGGCCTGACACTATATTAAACTGATTTAGCTCTCCTGTCCTGGACACTAGCTTATTTTAGATATGCTTTGTTTCCTGTTTTCATTCTCTTCATACTTCTCATAATCTGGTATAAAACTCTGGGTTTGCTTTCAGCACCTTCTGTAGCTTGATTTAAAGGCTAACAAAGAGCTCAGTGCATATTTTACATTTGAGGATAATGGAAAAAAAATCCTACATTTTTATGACCAGAAGGGGGCCACTGGATCATTTAATGTGACCACCTGTAAAGCACTATTTCCCTCTGCTGAGCCCAGTAACTGCCTTCGACTTAATTAGAGCTTGAAGCATTGACAGTTCTGGTGTTCCATATAAAGACCAAGCACAATATAAAACAACTTTAGAATAATAAAAAAAGTTCTGAGAGCCTCCTGGGTGTTCCTCACATATCATAAGGAACTTAAAAATCCCTTAACAGTCCCTGTAGTGGTTTTTTTTTATGCCCCAGTCACAGTTTCTCTGAATAAAAGCAGACATTCTTCATTGACCCAAATAAGCTGCAGTAATCATAAAAATCTGATCTTCCTTGTGGGGTTTGCTGCTCCTGATATTTAAGGAATTTTCTTGGGCAAGTCATTTTTAAAACCTCTCTATGCTTGGCTACATAAACATTCACATCCTCCTGAGTTCTTAAACAAAAGCTCAGAGAAACCACAAGGATGGCAAATTAAACCGAAGTTATGAACACAGAAGCAGGACTCTTATCGCTGCACTTAAATTTTGATGATAAACCCTCTGCAGAGGCCACCTCTAGCTCCCTTCTATCAGTTTCCTTGTCCCCGGTCAAAAAAAAAAAAATTACAACAAATCAGCTCAACAAAACAAGCATGTTGATGCATGCACCAAGCTACATTACATTTCTTTCCTCGCTTACGGCATTTAAGTTGGCTCTACTGCCTTGTGGCTTGACGTCTGCCCTGAGTGGGATCATTCTGGGGAATCTGCTGGTGCTGTCCCGAGCCCTCTCCTCAGCCCTTCACTCTCAGCCCCGGCGAGGCACCTGCTCCCCGTGCAGCCGAGCACACACACCCCGTGGTCCTGGGACCTGCCACCGGGCTGACCACAGCCCCTTTTCCAGCAGTGAAACACTTGCCTTTCATGAACGCTGCAAATAAGGTAAGACACAAAACCAAAGCTTGACCTGCAAAACTCTTGCCACTACCACTCAATTTTGGTAAAAGCCCTCATAACGTCTTTTCAGGTAAGTTATCACCAAGAATTTCTTTTCATTTAGGAACACAAGCCATGCACTGTCCTACTGTTATTCCAGCATCAAGAAAGCTGATTCAGATGCCTCAGTCCTCCTCCTAGCAATGACAGTCCTGAAAATTCACTTTGAATCCTTCTGCTCTGGGGTTTCCATCAGAGGCATGCTTTGAAGCCCACCATCATTGTGGGAATTGTTCTACTTCCTCCAACTTTAGAGGCCCACAAATGAAACTGAATGAACCAACAGGTAAGTAAGAGCACATGAGGAACAAAGAGCAGAAGGAGATGACAGAGGAACAAGGAAGTCAAAGTAAAGGGAAAGGTGGCCGTGGCAGAACGATGGGACTGAGATATGCCCAAAATATTTCATAGTTAGCGTACTGTGTGGAGATTATTGCTCGGCTTTTCAGAGGCACTGAAAGGAGTCAGCTGTCCAGCTAACCAGCACCGTGAGGCACATAACTCACACCTTTAACAGCTTTGGAAATCCCAGCTCAGAATGGCAAAAAGACTCTGCATTCATTACCTTTCCAGTAGCATGATTTTTCCAGTAAGTATTAGAGCAAATTCATTCCCCATCCCCTCATTCTGGCAAGGACCTCCTGCTATGTCAAGAAACCTTTCTGGAGTCTCCCTACCTAAAGAACTACACGCAAGTTAACAAAGAGCAATTACACAAGTGTAAGTTAGAAAGTGCAAACGTTTTCTTTGTACGTGGTTGTGACACAAGTTGGCTTCAGAAGCGTAACAAAGCTCTCCCTCCCCCCATTTTACAACAGAAAACAGAAAAGTTGGAGAAAAAGAAGAAAAACCCACAGGAGTTTTCACTCTCTCACTCTCCTGGCTAGCACAAATATGTCAGGAGACCCCGTAACCCAGGTGTAATGCCTTGTCCCATGCACTTTAGATCTGCAGAAACAACCTAATTTTTTCGGCATTGGAGGAAGTGCAGTGCAGGGAACCCTCCTCTTATGAACTCCTGGATCTGTGCACTAGAGGGCCAAAACTGAGCTATACTCCATTTATTTATGCAAGCTTTATGCCTGGAATAATACTAGGCTACCTTGATGAATAAAGAGGTTATTCTTCACCTTACTGCAGTTCCCTTTGGGCACCCCAACGCCTCCAAAGAGCAAATGAAGTGGCCATCCCGCATGGACAACGCTCTCCATAGCATGCATCATCACTGTGACCAACCTCCTCCAAATATCATGTATTTTAAAGGCCTTATTGGGGTACCAGAGGTTTAAGTCAGCCATGTACATTTTGTTCAGCAAAGCCCTTTTTCTTGTTTAGAGCCACCAGAATGCACAGAATTATTCTCCTCCTAAAAACTGTGTTACCACAGGAAGCTCATACCATAAACCCTCTTACCAGGACTAAAATATCACAACATTCTGTGCTTGAGACCATACCATAAAGCAGCAGTCACCTCTGACCCCGCAATCATTTGGAAGAGTTAAACCCTGTTATAAATCCTAATTTATATGCCAAGTGAGTACAGTCATGGAGCAAGGGATCAGATCTAGCACTCACAAGTAAAAGCCCATAAAAGAAGGGGAAATGTGTCATTAACATTTACTCCACAAACAGGCAGACTGGAAAAAAAGCATTTCTCATTTCTACAACACGGCTTGCGAAACCAGAGAATGATATCAAGGCTCACACATCATTCTGGAAATCAAAATCTCTGTTTAGATGCATGATGCTAATTCAGCTCTGCCTTGCTGAGGTAAATTAAAGGTCAAATATAGATTTGAAATCTTGTGTAAGCTTCTTACTGCTTTAATAACAAGCATTGAATTACTTGAGGGTTTTCTTAACAGCGAACCTGTTTTGAACATATTTAAGCCAAAGATATTATTTCCACTATCTTGTTACATCAGTTCCTAACCGAGAGGTAAATTTGCCTGTCATGACCATGAGTGCAAAATTAAAACATACTCCACAGAGAAGGGTTCACAGTGCCCCCCTGGTAGTTGGTCAGAGTTAATGAAGTGAAGGAAATTAATTTATTGGGAAAAACTTTTTAGACCGTAATCAACCACACTTTTTATTTGCTTACTGTTACCAGAAAAGCAACTGCGTGCTGTTCACCCTAACAGTCAGAAATGGCATCCCTTGCAGATAAACACTGAGAAGTATTTTAATTGATATCTTAATTAAATTGTTTGTTTAAGCAATAAGAACAATAAATGCGCATGACTCAGACATTCACCCACCCATAGGTGCAATACTTGTCATGAGGGCAAGCATTTCCCCAGCCTAGGAAACAGGAGATTCACGTAAGACTTGAAAACCAGCTACCGCAGACTGGGACTAAGCTCAGCACGTGGAGGCAGCTGGGCCGCACCGGGCATGGTCTGTGCTCGGTGTCGCTGCCTGGGACCCAGGCGACTGCCTGCAACCAAAGGGGAAGGGGAAGCTCTGTACTCACAGCACAGCCCACGCTCTGGTCAGCAAACAGAAATGCAGCTCTGCAATATCCCCGAGTTCAAATATCTGCCAATCTGGGGAAACGTCAGCAGCTTCTCCCACATCTGCTACCCCACGCTGAGTTCCCCACAAAGGGAACAAGAACCGAGAGCTGACAGCAGGGTCCAGGCTCAGTGCAATCCAGCCACCAACCTCCCTCACCCATGGGGAGAGATGCAGAGCAGCCAGTAATTCATTGTGCAGTCCAACGACGGGAACAGCAGGTCAGGTTTAAATGTAAAGGTTGTTACAAGAAATAGTTCTGCTCGCTGCTGGCAAAGTAGATCGTGACTCGCGTGAGGCCTGTGTGACAAACTCCACTTCTACCAAACTGCAAAAATTGTTTGGGGCAAAGCCGGGTATCCATCAGATCAGGTATTCAAGACAGAAAGTGTTGTACAAGAGTACTCGGGGATGTCTGTGTGACCCACCAGGTAATGACAACATTGCATGCCGACCACTTTCCAAAGGTGGTTCAAAAGCAGAGAGAGCATTTGAAGAACCACATTTACTTTCCTCTTGACCGGTTTCCCTGCCACACAGAAGGTGCTTTGAGATTCTAGTGGTGATCAGACTGGATGGGACATTGACATAGCTCTAGGCCCTTATAATCTCAAAGGGTCATGGGACACCTAATGCTTTGTTCTCCTTATGTCACTGGATTGTAACGACTTTTGGCAGGGGAAATGGTAGGCATTATCTGACTCATAGTAATATCAATGGGAGTTTTATCTGCTGAATCCTGAGTCCAGAATCATATTCATTCTTAGCTTCAGCTAAACTACTGCCTAGGAGGAGATCCTGTAGCATAAAAATAATTGGGTGCCAAAAAAAACAATTCCAGAAAGTTATGAGTGATATAAATGCGTATGGAGATAAGTACTGGACCTGAGCATGGAGCCAGCGCTGCTTGGGAAGCAAGAGCTCATCTATGAGGCCAAACTCGTAACCTCAGCAGCCCAAAGCTGGAGCCTCTCCTGCCGGAGTAACAAAGACCTAAGTGCCAGCTCCAGGAAGGCGGCAGCGCATTCACATACCCGCGCACGCTGCCCAGCACTGGGCCAAAGTCAGAGCCGGTGCTGGCGTTACCGGCACTGGTCCTTCCTGCCCTACACAGGCTGCTTTGGAAGTATCTGATCTATCCCTCACGTCGAAATAAGTGGGGCACGACTTGACACCTACCAAAGATCTCTAAGAAGGTATGAATGTGCGGGCGTTTGTTTTTCTAATTTCATTTGGTCAGTCAGCTCTACCTTTTAATTACGTCTGTCCTTTATTACATTGACAAATGGCTGGGTGCTCAGCCATATTTATTGTTCCATAATAAAATAAACCCTGCTTGATACCAACAAAACATAAACAGGCTTTACTAGAGTCAGGAGGAATCGTCCATTGTATTAATTAGTTTCATTTCTCATTCAAAGCTGGGTTTAATAGTGGATAAAATTAAGTAAATTTTCTCAATTACATAAAGTGCATATGGTGAGCTGAATTGTGTATCGTACAATTACACATAGCTTTGGGATTCAGAGAATAGCTCTGTACCACAAAACTCTCAGCAGTGAGAAGCCTGGGGCTAATATTAGTGAAATTACTTATATAACTTGCTCTTTTATTAATGTGAAAACAGACTATGATTAAAAGCTGGAAGCTGGAGAAAGGAACTATCTGGATCAGTTTACTAATGTTGTTTGTTAAATTCCAAAAATACTCTAGGACACAAGGGTTAAAAAAGGAGAGATTTTAGAAAATTTAGACGCGCCATTTCTCTACAGCAGTTGGTTAGGTTGCGCCACCCGACCTGCACTTGGTATGCACTGTACATACTGCACGTCCATATGAGTTCAAACAGTAGTTGGTTTTACTGCTATATTCTCAGAAAATTAAGGAATGAAAGAACAAGTACAACTGTTAAAAGGCTGAATGAGGACTGGCGATTCAACTGTGCAGCTAAACAGAAAGCAAAGGGCACATGGCTACATAAACCAGAGCGATGCATGGGACTAAGCTCTGGCCTTAGCTTCACAAACACCTTTCAGAGCCTCCCTGCCAATATCTGCATGCACGCACAACTGGGCACCTTGGCTTCACTTGGAGCATGTGCGAGGGCAGGTGTCGGTCTTAATAAATTAGACATTTCCAATCCACATACAGTTTGACCAAATTATTTTCTTGTGGAAGATGCATGTGCTTAATAGACTAGTTTTCTGTCCATTTACATCTGTGGCAGCTGGAACTTTCCAGCAAACAGCTCACCATAGCAAAAATGAGAGGATGTGTTCCTGGGAACCTCAACTCCCTTCCTCCTCTGTCTGCAATTAATTTCCTTTAGCTTATACTGAAAGGTCTGCTTGTTTTTTTCTCAGGCTTTCCCTGTGGAATGGAAAGAGAATTTAACAGGGTTTTTGGAACAGATGTTTGGGGAATCTGATATTTAGTCTACGACAACTGCTTTGTAAAACTGTTCCTTACTTTTGCATAAGCCACTTTATAAACCCAAATAAATAAAACTCTGTTCCAAAGTTGCCCTTGTTGACTCTGTTAGCGCTATCGCTGCACTGAGCACTGCAACTTGAGTTTGTATCAAGCCAGCAACTGAGCTTTCCACAATATTACAAAGTGGAATACCATATAATTAGACAAAAATTACATCCGCTGTGACATTTGTGATCTTGCTAGAAGGGCACTGAAGATCATCTGTTGACAGAGACAGGTGGTACCAGATCAACATCCATTCTTTTGCAACAAAAGAAAATCTCATACTGGAAACGAGCTACTACCTACCACCAGTACATTTGCTCACTCTGTATCCTACCAAGCATCTGATCTGCGAAACTCCACAGAACTTAGGGGGAAATCTGTCCATCTGAGGAAGTGCTTGGGTTCCTTCAAAACTGGTTCTAGCATTGTTCACCCAAACGGGGAGATTTTCTCCAACAGTATGAATTAAACATTAACGTCACTCATATTTCTGAACATGTTTCAGGGGACTCCACTGAAGGGCCACAGGAAGGGTCATTCCCAAAGCAGCTTTACTATGATAGAAAGCACTCTGTATCTCAGGAGATTTTGGAAATCTAGACACTGAAATGGGTCTCCAGCATCAGCATGTGTTATTGTACACATAGAAAAGGCCAACAAAAGATTTTCAGTGGTTAACACAAAAGTTAATTCCCCAAATGCAGTCCCCTTTAAGGTCCTCAGAGTTTCAGAAACAAACAATGAAGATTTTTCAGTGCAAAAGTCTAAAAATCAGAGTCATACCAAGAGGTACACAGATGTCTGGAAGCTGTTGAGTAGTCTGCCCTTCTGAAATTGAGAAAAATACCTAAATTTAGGTTGAATGAGCCATGTTTAGGTTCTTCTGTTTGAAGATCTCTACATACACACTCATTATGTCAAGGTTACTGCAAGCTCTTTCAGCGCAGTGCTAAGAAAGGATACAAGTCACATAGGAACAGGATTTTAACTTTGCTCACCTCCCAAACTCAAACTCTGGCCTCACTCTGTTTGTGCCAGAAGCAATGGTGACACTCTTAATCACGCCTCTGGGAAAACAACACTGAAGATATCAGAAAAGCAGCACTTGAAAAATCAAGATCTTCATATAAGGCCGAAATCGGTTTTAACTATTTCATGACAATATCAGTACTATGAGAAGGGAATTCCGACAGGATATTTTGAATAATAAAAATATCCATCAGTCCTTTTGGAGAGTATTCGTCAGGCTCGGCACTATGTCAGCCGCAGCCAGCACCGCTTCCACCCTCGGTGCCTCAAATCTCCCACAAACAGTTACACCTTCAGCCTGGAAGATGGTCTGACACAACCATGAAGAGGAAAGCAAATCAGGTAACAATGCTACGGCTGTGCTTGTGGTGGAGTTACCTGGCAGGAAGAAGGGGAAGGCATTGCTCATTAAAACCAGGACTTTCTGAAACTTCACTGAAACATGAATGATTTAACCAGCCCTAAAAATGAGCAACACCTCAGGCATGAACTTAATATTCATTTATCTCATTGACAAACAGGCAGCTCCCCATCCACCTGATTTCTCTCGTCTCCTATTTTTCCCCACCCCCATATGGAAGGGCACGTTATCCACCCAGAAGAACTAACCTCACAGCACAGAGGTGAGCACAGCCTGTGCTGAAAGCTTTACCTCCTAGACACTGCCAGGAGGGAAATCAAAGCAGTCAGGGAGGCATTCAAGAGCAGAGATCCAAGCACCATTAGCCGGCATGTGTGCAGTGCTCTGTGCCTCTCAGCTCCCTGTAGCCAGAAAAGGTGGACAGACAAGTTTTATTTCCTGATCTTCTGTTGTGTTTTTCAATTAATACCTCTAATGTGATGGCTCTTTGTACCTTATACAGAGACAAGCTCAGACTGTAACATCACAACCTATGACCATTGAGAGCATACTCCTCCTCTCTTTAACAAGAACATTGTGATATTTGAGAGATCTTCTTCCCAGCATGGCAGATCTATTTTCCACTTAAAAGCAACTTAAATCACATCTGGCAGAACAAGGAAATCATTAAAACATACTCTGATCCTGCTTAATGTTTTAACCAAGTCTCATACCACCTTCTCTGCCTTTTAATATCACGTAGGCAGGTTTAACAAACTGCTAAGAATCACTGATGAGCATCCTATGGAAAAAAAAAGCCACTAAACCCAAAACTTAACAGGTTCTAGGGAACAGGGACACCCCCCTGAAGCCATAGGGTCATAGCATAAGGCAGAGGCAATGGTTTTCTAACTGCTTACAAGCTCTGTCCAAACCTAACAGCTATTCCCAAACTGACAACTGCTTTGCGTGACATATCTTGCAGTAGGAAAGCACAGCACGTCTGCACAAAGCGGAGATAAAGGCAGTAACACAAACAGTGGCTGACTGTTTTCACTGCTGGAAAAAAAGAGAACAAATAGTTCACTTAGTCTCACACTACTGTCAAAAATAGAAGGACCTCTAATCTTCTGGGGAACGGAGCCAGAGGCGTGCTGGGGCAGTCTGAATGCTACAGAAGCAAGGCTTTGTGGAAAACTCTGCAAATGCTGTTTTCATATGAAAGACAGCAATGAAAATATGCCGAGCTAAGGAGATGTTTGCCCTTTTCTCCCAACACCAGCCCAACGCTTCAGCTGTGTCCGCTGCTCTTCAGTTACCGAGCTGCTGATGTGGAACTGACACGAGCCTATCCCTTGTCAGTCTGCCAGCATGTCCTCACCTCTTAAAAACACTTTCATTTCTAGCAAAAAGACCCTTATGGCCTATCTGTAAGAAAACAGGAAACCTAGCCAGAGGTTAGGTTAGGTTTGGTTCGGTTCCCCCGAGCCTGGGGAACAGGGAGGGAGAGCACATTCGGTAGTTCTGTGAAGAGGTAGGCAGGCAGGAATGGGCCAGGTTCATCCAACATTTCCAGCCATCCGCCAAAAAACCACCAGAAGTCTACATACGCTTCTGCCGCAGAGAGGCTGGAGGCAGGACATGCAGGCCTGCCCACACTGCCATTGAGACCCACAGCCCCGGACTTTCCTCCTCTAGCACTGAGGGTCTCGTCTCTCTCACCCCCCACCACAGCACCCTCCTCCCGCAAAGGTGCTGATGGGCAGGGTGGGACCTTGGCAGTCCCATAGTTTCTCCCCTAAGCAAATACCACAATTGCTCATTGCAGCAGGGAGCAAGCAGATCTGCCCCTTCACGCCTGCATTTCCACCAGCTCCTTGGAGCCCCGCACGCCCCACCTTGCTTGGCCACGCGCTCCTTGATTCATTTTTTCTCCAAGGAATTTGTGGTGTATTTGCCCAAGACTTCTTATAATCCATCTCCACCTGAGTCCCTGATCTCCTCCATGTCACGGCACAGCAATAAAGAGCATACAAGACATCTCTTCCTTGGGCCTTAAATCATTACAGCAAAATCTTCCGCAAACTTGAGGCCAGTACACGGTAAGGGCAATGAAGCAGTAACATACACCATGTCTCCTGCCCACTAGATAAAAGTATGTTTTGCCTTGGAAATAAAATGCACCGCAAAGGTGTGCTGAGGAGAAATCAGGCACAAAGGAGTAACGTGGTTTCTCCCAACCACTGGCAGCCCAGCACCTGGCATGCTCTTGCAGGAGATGGCATCTCTCGTTGCTCCAGCGAGAGCCCTGCCAGCGTTACAGTTCAGACGTCGGTCACGTCCAGCTCACTCCTCTGCAGGCTGGGATACGGCGGCTGCAGGTTGTAGTTACAAGTGCGGGCAGAAAGGACCCAAAGTAGTAGAGAGGCTCCTCAGAGCTTGGCAAGGAGCCCACTGCTTTCTCCAGAAAAACACCAAGAACCTTCCAGCTGGGTTTGTTTCATACCAAAGGGCTCTGTTGCAAAGCTGTGTGGGAGAAGGAAGGAATAAATGCCCCCAAGGCTGTTGTGAACAGCACACTTCAGAGCAGCTGCTCTCTCTGTTATCTAATCTTAATTTTAATAGAGGCTTTTTCTTGTGTTGCCCAGGGT
>NW_009631777.1:0-1602 GCF_000690535.1 Cariama cristata
CCCACTGAGGGGACGGGGCACTTCGCGGGGTGGAGATCCCGGTGGACGGGATCCTGGCGAAGGGCTGGAAGAGCCGGTACGCCCCGGGGGAGGAGGCGGCAGGACTGAAGTCCCACAGCTTTTCTCCTCAGGCCCCGCCGCCGGCCCCCGGGGATCCTTGTCTTCCGCGGGGCACAGAAGCACTTGCTCCCAGACATCTAAGCAGGCCCTGCAGCAAAAATACGGCAGAAGAGGCAGCAAACACCCCCTTCCTAGAGGTTAGACCGTGCCTTGCTGCGGAGGAGGCTTGAAACCCTCTTCTCTCAGCCATGGCTCAAAGCGGAGTTCCTGGCAGGTCGCTGGGGCAGCAGCAATTCAACATCTGCTTGGGCACAAAGAGAGGGGAAGGGGGTCGCTAGGTCCATACCCTAGTAAGGGCAGGATCTGTGAAATACAGAAATAGCCACCAACTGGATTTCTGCTTCGATTATTTGAAACTTGGATAAGCTCCCCTTCGCGTTACATAAACAAATGGTGATATGTCAAGTATACTATCTTAAATATTTACACAGTCAGCCCCGCTCCCTCAGCAGTCCTCTCACTTTCCCTCAGATTAAACTGAGTTATGGAACAAAAACTTTCAACCAGCCATGGTCCATTCAAGCATTGTATAAGTGTAGACATTTTTTTTAAGAGTGATTTAGGGTCT
The DNA here is from genome assembly GCF_000690535.1 of Cariama cristata. Lineage (NCBI taxonomy): Eukaryota > Metazoa > Chordata > Aves > Cariamiformes > Cariamidae > Cariama > Cariama cristata. The sequence continues at coordinate 689 of NW_009631777.1, forward strand.
TTCCTATGTCTTTCAGTTACATCTGTTTCTGTATGTGAGAAATCCTGGGAAAACAGGCTGGACCATGATTTTACAGTCCTGAACTGCTAAAGCTTGAATGTTGAATGCTCCCTGTTGTGTTTACAGAAAGAACCTAACACCAAAATGCTAAGGAGTATGAAATTAAGGTAAAACATAATTTAAAAAAATTCTAATATTTAGCAGAATTGTGACTTTATTTAGAGTTCTTTTAATGCTGTCTTGAAACTCAAGGTGCAAGCATGATGCAAGTTGAGGTGTCACAAGCTCTAATTGCTTTTACAGGTTTTAGAGTTTGGGCCAGACTCATTCAGGGAATTTCAGAGCTGAGCTTAGTGGACTTCCCAAGATTTAAACTAGATTCCTCAAATGCTGCGTGCTGACTTCCTAACGTAGCTAACAGAAAATGCTGAAAACAGAGCTGTTGCTTCAACTCCAGTTCTTAGAATGTGGTATTTAAGAGTAGAGAGGAATGCCTCCTTGCATTGAAGTCACAACCACAACCTGTCTCTGGGCATCAGGTGTTTAACCCACACTTTCCTTACAGAAGATTGCAGTTGCATCCTTTCCTTCCCTCCCAACAGAGAGCTCAGTAGTTGAAGCTCTCAGTAGGAGGGGTTACAATAATTAGGACTTTGCTTCTATCCTCTGCTTCTATCCTCAAGAGAATTTGAGGAACCTCTATTATAATCTTCCAGATGATTGACCTGATGACTCTGCCAGTACTACTGAGGTACAGGGCATTCTGGAGCAAAGCTCTTATTTGACCTTTCCTGTTGAAATGGGTCTATTTTTTGTGGGCTGACTAATAATAATTGCATGCTTTTCTAGCCTTTTGGTTCAGACACTTCTTTCAGCAGGGACGATGTGTGTTCCTGTCTCTGGTGTAATGAATT
>NW_009631777.1:1633-12944 GCF_000690535.1 Cariama cristata
TCCAAATGAGTGTCTGTTCACTAGCCCCACCTCATCAAGCCAGTTTTTGGCAGGCCGCGCTCCTGTTGCCTTCTCTCCCCTCCCACCTCCTCTCTGGGTCACTTTTTTCACAGCTTTATCAGTACTCCTTCCTCAGCAGCACTCCATTTTTCACCCTTTGCTCCTTCTTCCATCAGAATTGGTTCCATTCCTGCATCTCGTCTAATCGGCCTCATCAACATGATTCACCTGCTCTCCACACACCTTATCTTAAATACTTTCAGTTAGGATCCAGAGACAAAGCTGTAGTCTCATTTTCAGTCTGATTTTGACTGTGCATTTCATTATGCCATGCAAACTTGAAGCTATTCAAGAGGAGGGATGGAGAACACTCCAGATTAAGCTATGTCATAGAGGTTAGAATACTCGACTGGGAGAAAACACGCAGCCTGGCCTCCCATTGTAGACATTCCCAGCCTTCACAGTGGCCATCCATCCAGGCACTGTAGAAATACTGAGTCTTGCATTTGCAGTTAAATATTTTTGATAATTGGGTGCTGGGAGACCTTGCTCCAAGGAGGAAAGATCAACTGCAACACTTTGACAATACAAACTGATGAAACATGTGAGAGGCACTGAAACATGTTAACTCATCAAGGAAGCAAAGGGAAGGTGAAGCTCAGCAAAGCAAGTTAAGCTTTTAAGAAAGTGTTCACTGTTGCTTTCTGTACCACCTGGATGCTTTAGTTACACATATGCACTTTATTTCCAAGCTAAAATGTATGTGTATCATCTTTCTTCTATCAGTCACCTGGACTGAAAGATGTGGAAAGACTGCAACATTTTTTGAGTGAAATAAGAGTACGACAAAACTGGTTATCCAGAAGAGCAAGCCAGCAACTCCATCCTTATCTGCATCTTTGCACAGTAGTACTGCAACTTTTCCACTCCAGTTAGCTTTGTAGTAGTCATAATTAACAGGCACATCCATAAACAAGCTACAGCTGCTCTAAGCACATGGCTCCTGTGGAAATCAAGTTTTTGTCTGGCCATCTTCATATCGGGGTAGCAGCTTCCAGTGACACTTTTCATCTCACCAAAGAGGTGCCGCAGTGAGCACGGGTAGAGGCACAGCTGCTTGAAGCACATGGCTGCTGTGGAAATCAAGAGTTTTTGTCTGGCCATCTTCATATTGGGGTAGCAGCTTCCAGTGACACTTTTCATCTCACCAAATAGGTGCCGCAGTGAGCACGGGTAGAGGCAGGGCGATGTGACATCTAATTAGATTTTAAGAATACGTGTTTTCCCTGGGTAACAGTAGGTTAGGGCAGCTTTAAATCTGGAGTAAAAGGAAAGCAAGTAATTTATTAACCAAGTTCCTCTAACACTTGCTTAACCTTTTGTACAGTAAATCTGTCTAAACAAATATTTAGACATCTTCCTACTCCTAAATCTGCAAACATTGAAACATGAGGGAAAACCATGATTTTCTTTTTTTTAACCCCCCTCACTTTAGCCCCAAGGAGCTTTGCCCAGACTTGAACATCATCCAATCTTGTCACTCTTCAGTCACTTTTCTGAGCAACTGTTCTCTTCACACACTAAGATACAATGGAAAATGGGGTAATTTCAATCATGCATTACTTTCAGATGTTTAACAGAAAAAAAAAAACCTGCTTTAAAGGAAGCCTTAAATCTTTACTATGGATATATTATTTCTAACTGGCCATAACATTTGTGGCCTAATTGTAGCAAACAATCTAGACATTATTAGCCTGTTATTCATTTGAAAAAACGAGACATTGGAGACTTGCTGCCTTATTTGGGCTAGTTTTTAGCCTTTACTATTTTAGTTAGCTCTTAGCAATCTCCAAGGTAACAAGGCATGGGCTATGTAGGAAAGAGCTGCGATACAGCTAGTACAAAACACACGTAAATCAGACTGTAGGAACATGCTGGTTTCTTCCACCTTTGAAAAGCACATGAAGAGATTTCTGTGGAGAGCTGGGGCAGCTTCAAACAGCAGCAAACAGAGCAGCATCCAGTGCAAATGGCAGGTGTACTGTGCTGTGGTCAGCACCTAGTAATCCACAGCCTGGAGAGCTGAGAGTTTGAGTAGTAAAGAAAAAATAAAAAAAAACCACACAGGCAGGAAATCATTCTTTCAAACTGCTGCTGGAAATAAAAAGCTACAGAGAAGGTAACAACAAAAAAGCATGTGGGCAGGCTTCCTGCCATTTCTGTTCCTTATTGTTGCCTTTCTACCCAACAACAGAACCTGGCAGCTGACATGAAATAGCTTTGTTTCAGTCTTCATCACCTGAAATCTCAAAATCAATGTGGTAATCCCAATGTTCAGTTCCTTTTGTTACTGTATTTTATTGGTTAGAATGAAAGTTAAATGTGCCTGTTAGCTATCATTCTACTGTATAACAATCTGACTGCAGGATTTCAACTACTGAGATCCTTTCAAAGGACTGGTGTTTTTTCTAAACTAAACCCACAACATCAGAACAGCTAGCTCCCACTAACTTCTCTCTGTACTCATCCAGCAGCAAAAAAGACATGGTTTTGTGCATACCTTGTACCTTCTGTTGGCATTCACACAATGAAAGGAGAAAACTGCCAGCAAGCTCAGTGCTTGGGGTGCATCATCCTTGCATCAGGCAAGGAAGCTGGGTTTGGAGGAGCCCTGGGGTTCCCCAACGGAAGCAACGGGTGCATAGAAGTTGCCTTGGGCACATGTGCTGCTAATGACGCACTCATAAGTGACCTGTTGAAGGACGAGGCAAATGTAACCTAGGGATAAGCTGGCAGAGCCTCCCTGCCTACCTGAACTCATTAGTTACAGCAGTTGTCTGCCATTTATAACCACCCTTGGCTTGGTGCTCTAATCATCACCATCCAGCACTCAGAATGATCAGGAGGCTCTGTGAGGGTGGCTCAACAGAAGTTCTTCCCAAATTAAGACAATAACACACACACAAATCCCCAGCTGCTGAAAGGAAGTCACTGATTCTGTTACCTCTCAGCAACTTAAAGCAGCAATGAATGAACAGAACTCTGTAGGAGCCGAGGAATGAGACCACAGCAAACAAAACAGTGCTCTCAAGAAGAGTCCTAAAAGTGTATCTTTGGAAAGAACACACGTACAAGTGTACAGTTCCCATTTATTTTACTTGAATTAAATAAAAAAAGTGTTTTTCCCATATTACACTTTTTTTCATCTGAGGCAGTCCTAGCAGAAAGGAAGTATAACCCTCCCACCACCTGTGAAATTTAAAGACACCAGTCTGCGGGCCCTGTGAAAGTTTGTATCATTATTACTCCATTTTGTAGAGTGAAAAGGACCTCAGAAACAGACTCCATTGCCAGTTGACCATGACTAACTTCTTGTTTAACCCTTCATGGTTTCCACCGTCTGAACAGCATCTAGAACTCTTCTCCTGAGTTGCTGGACATACATCCTGACGGTAGAAAATCCAAAATACGTTCTTGCCCAATGAACTCTGGCACTGCTTGTAAAGTCTGAACAGAGTGCTCTTGTCTAGCGAGGTTGGCCAAGCAGTCCTGCTTTAGCTGCCAGAGCTTCGTTCTGCTGAATATGGTACTCCTGAAATCTCATGGAGATCCTTTGTGTCATTTTTAAATACTTCTGTAGGCAGTGGTCTGAGCAAGTCATCTAGAGGAAGAGGGAAACACAAGGCTTCAAACAGTAATTAAAACACTTCCCCAAACAGGACCCAAAATATAATCATATACAGGGAAAAATGATGAGGTAACTACATCTCATATTCTGTGTTAAGCCTCAAGATAAGGGCCTAATTGTGCACAGCCTCTCTGTGCAGTGGAAAATGTGAAGTTTAGTTTGAGGTATGTCTGAAACTTCTTTTAATATTCATTCTCATATGAAAGTCTTCATGGAAAACATCTCAGATCTAGGAGATATTACCATTTAATTTCACAAGAGGAGCCCAAGGATGAAAGTATATAAAGCATTTTATTTTGCAATAAATACTCAATCCATTAAATTAATATCTTCCTTTTTTAATTCTGTTTACAAATATATACTATTTTTGAAAGCCAAATACAGTCTACTCTGTGCGAGCTCAGTTTAACCTTTTCTTGACTGATAGAGCTAATACGAACAAGGTCATCTTGTACCTGCTAAGCTAACCTCCACAAAAGCAACCAGAGTACCCTCTGAAGTCCTATCAGTCAGCTGGACAAGGAAATAAATACCAGGGCCTACTCCACCCATGGTATTATTATTCAAATTTAGAAGTAGTTTGTTTGTTTTTTTTTCTTTAAGTGTAGAGAAAGAGTTACGAGATTATTTCTGAGCAACAGTTCTACCAACCGGATATTCTGTATCATGGTTCTAAACCTTGCTATCGCTGTAAAAGTTAACAAATTCAGACAGAAAGGAAAGACAACCACATTGCACAATTACTTAAAAACCTGAAATTGCTTTCATTCTGCTCAGTATAAAGGGACATGAAAAGCAGAGGGGCTGAAAATGAACAAGACAAAAAAACCCACACAAAACCAAAAATATGCAGCTATGCACACCACCCACCACCTGCCCTTCTCTCTCCTTGACCTGGCATCAGCTACAGCAAAACCTGTTAAGCAGGAGTTAAGTCTGACTAGGAAACAAATTCTAGAACTACCCCAAGCCACTGCTCCCAGAGGGTGTGGTGTTTGTGATAAGAGTGCCCAGGGAAGTCTACACTTGCAGCGCAGACTTGCTGTAAGGAAAGAGGTCAGAAGCTGTTTTTTTCAAATGTAGAGTCTCAAAGGAGATCCACGGAGGTATTCATCTTAAATAATTAAGAAGAAACTACAACTTTAAAGAGGAACATAAGAATTCCCATACCAGATCAGACCAATGGTCCATCTAGACCAGTGTCCTGTTTCCAGCAGGGGCCAGAGCCAAAGAAACCCCGTAATGGATAATCGTGGGCAAAACTTCCCATAAGAGAATTTCTTCCTAGCCTCCATTGTTAACAGATGGCTGCTGTACTACCAGACATGGTCCCTTTGCAGATGACAGAAGGAAAAAAAACAGCAGATCAGAATCTAAGAACATTTTTTGGATCTAAATCTTTTAATTCCCCTCCAATAAGCATTCTTTGGTTTTGGATGCCAGGTCTTCAATGAAAGACTGTATGAACTGTTACTTTTAAAGACATCCTAGTAACACTTCGGGGTGCAGAAGAAAGAAGTATAATCAAATACTATCCCAGAAAGGTAAAGAGGTTGTGCTGCTAACACTTCTGTCAGTTCTGTTAACTGACACTCCTTGTACCGTTCAAGCAATTCAAAATGAGTTGGTAAGAGACAGTAACAATACCTTATCCAGAATAATTCTGACCTCCAGTAGTCAATAAAAATTCCTCTAAAGCAGATGCAGAGAAAATCAGGAAACAAGGAATCCATCTTGGGAAGCTAAGAGAGCTTTGTTTAGCGCAGTAGAAAAAAGGTGAAAGGAAACATGATTTTTGCCTGCACTAAGGAGTTAAACTCCAAGGAGGCAGAAAATGCTCAAAACCAATGGGCTGGTTTAAAACTTCGAGGGTTTTTTTTCCCCCCTTTGCCAGCAGAGTCAAGCAAAGGTTATTAGACTTCTAACCAACAAAATTATGAGTCTGAAACAGCCTCTCAACAGGAGAGAAGAGGCAAAAAACATGCAAGTAATTTTATTGAGAGCTTAATCTTTTTTGCAGATGACTACGTGATGGGGCTCCCTGCAACGCAGAGAAGTGGATTTAACAGTCAGAGCTTTGGAGGTCTATGTTTCTATGACTCACTACAATGCAGGGAACGTGGGTAGGTAAACAAGTATTTCAGTAGTATACTACCTTCAAATGAGTGAGATGCAGGCTGTAAGTGGGCAACTTCCACATCCATAAAGATGCCATCCATCAGAAATTGAGGCACAAGATAGCTCTGATAGCTCAGAGAATGAAATACACAGAATTGCAATAAGCGGCCAATATTCGAGTGAGATCAGGAAGATTCCCTCTGCATGTACATACTTAAAAGAAGACAATGACAAAACCTCAAGAGGTCTTAGCCCATAGTTTGTCTGTAGCTGATGTTCTAATACATCAAGAGCACTTGGCTTTGGTTGGTTTCTTTTTGTAAACAGACTGTTAGAGTGCAAAGAAGTATTTGTCATCACCTTTGGACATACTTGGAGAAGCAAAACTACAGACAAGCTATTTCTTCCACTAACTCGCTTCCTTTCTCACTTGGAAGCTACATGCCAGATACATATACTCCATTAAAGACTGCTACCTAGCTTTTTAGCTAATTGAAAGATCAAAACTTTCTACGTTGCTTCTGAAATTTGAATGCTACACAGCAATTCCAGCAAAGGGTCATTAAAAGCAATTACCTACCTCTTCTGGTTTAACCTCTCTGCTAGTGAAATCCTTTATGCAATCCAGGAAGCAGTTTTCTGTAAGTTTATTGTATGTTCCAAGAAACTCCTTGAACTACAAATGTAAATTGGACAATGAGTATTAAAAAAATTCTGCATTAATTTTTTCTTACAGACAGCTGCATGGGCCACCTGATGACACATTTAAAGGACAAGTCACTAGAAAAAAGTTTATTATCAGTCAGAAGCTTTCCACACCAAACACTGCTAGTACTCAAATCAGATACTATACTGTGTCTGTCGATGGTCAAATGTTTAAGTTTTGGTTGCTACAGAACTAGTCTCAATTCAGATAATTTAAACTTTTTGTAATTCTCTGTCCTACACCTTTTACTCTACTTGACAAAGTAATATAAGATCTTCAAAGCCACCACTCATGAATACAACATCTTACCTGCTTTATCTGATCAGATTCCGATATTTGTCCAGCCATATTCTACCACCTGTGATTCAGCCACCTATTCTGAAGATAAAAGTTGAGTTTCACACAGAAAGCATACATACAAATGGCAACATTTTAAAATAAAATGGATTTTTTTACGTCCTTGAAGTGTGTTGAAATGCAACTTTGCTAGCAAACTTTCAAGCCATCCACTTGAAGGCAAGTTACCTATTTTAAGTGTATTCTGTTAAAAGAACATCCAAGATAATTCCAGGTATGAAACCTTCTAAAAAAGGTATTTTATAAAAGCTTTCAAACTCACAAATTAAAACTGGGGCAGGAGTCGGGGGAGAAGCAAGCAATAACATTTCCTAGCCTTATAGTTTCAGTGACTTTAGATGTCATCTGTAAAAACTTCCAGGTACGAAACCTTCCCAGATCGACGTGTTAACTGCTGTCTTTTAAAAACTTTTTAAGGATTTCAAACAGTGAAAGTGACTTAAAAAAAAAAAAGGTATTTTATAAAAGCTTTCAAACTCACAAATTAAAACTGGGGCAGGAGTCGGGGGAGAAGCAAGCAATAACATTTCCTAGCCTTATAGTTTCAGTGACTTTAGATGTCATCTGTAAAAACAGTAAGGAAAAAAGACAAGTATAAAATGGTAGCCACTCTGAGTAGATGCAGCATAAGCCAGCTTGCATCAGAGAAGCAGACGCCTAGTTTCTATGTAGCTGCGTTCTCACCAAACACTTAAACTAGAGCAAATGTCCTGGTCATTGAATATAGTGAATTAAATACAAGAAAACACAGAAGAATGAGAACGGCCTTAAAGGAAGTGAAACAGACAAAGAAAAAGGGAAGAATGAACAGTTATGGATCCAAGAATTTAAGCAAGCATCCTCAAGGAAGACTTGCATTCCTAATCCAACATGATAAACAAGTTAAAGCTTGAAAGCATCCCTGCAGGCTTCCTAGAACACTGAAAGCTTCCTTTTCCCTTAAATTTACATATTATCTAAGACCTATCACAGATGATAATGCAAGCTAATATTACACACTGACAAGAACAAGATCCTTCAGTTTAATTCACATCAACTTACGGAAGAAAAATTAGCACTGAAGTGTAATCACTTTATGAAAAAAGTTCATTTAGCCCTTTAGCAAGGGCTACTTACAATTAATTTTGTCTTATGCTTTGCCAAATTTTGAGCAACACATTCATGTTTTAGAAAGCTTAAACTATTCCAGTCTCTCAGCAGGGGAGAGAGAGAGGGTAAGCAAGCCTTCTGAACAAGAACAAAAAGACATTAGTAATTATTTCTACCACAGAAAGAAAACTAAACAACTAAAAATAGCACTATGGAGCTCTCACAAGCATGCACTCTCCCTACAGCCCCTCCCAGTAGCAGGGCAATTATAACATTTGCCTCTTAACATTACACTTTATCACTACACAGGCAGCCAATTCAGCAACTGGAGGTAAAGACCACATACGATTCTTGGATTTCAGATGCATAATCTCCCCCTGACCAAAAGTTCCTCATGGGCATACAGATCATAGAGAGTACCCTTAAGGAGAACCTACAGAACATGGCTGCTCAGAAGAAACAAGGTGTTATTTGGGTTAATGTAAACCTCTAACTTGTTTTAGGAGAAGTGGACGTGACTGTCATTTGGGACAACAACTACTGAAAACAGAGAGCAGCTCCACTCTCTCATTTCTCAGCCTGTTAGAAGAAAAATCAGTGACAATTCTAGTTTAAGTAGATTATTAAACAGAGAGTTGGACACCACAGAGAACAGGAAAGACTTTTGTCCTCCCAAGCACAGAAAGCTAAAAGCTTGAACTGTCAGTGCCATTTTCTCACACTTGGTATTGCTTCATTATGCTTGTTTATAACCAACTTGATCTTTTGTTCTTCTGAGACTAGTTTGGCAAGCTTGAAATTACAGATTTACTGAACTGCAGTTCCACAAAGCTTTTACACTTGCACTTGGGAAATAGCTCTGATTTAAATCAGCACAACAGCACTATCTGATTTTAAGTGTCTGAAGCACTTGTCCTTCTAGAGGTATTTTACACTTTCCACACAGCAGGCAGTGAAATTATATGGCTCTACTGCACCTCTTCAGTAGCTGTAAGTTACAGGCAGTTGCCTTAACAGCTAAAAATGCACTACCTGAACATTCCCAGAAATGTGCATATCTGGTTTATTCTTAAAGCCTGTTAAATGTATCATTTCAAGTTTTCCTGTTTGTCCCCTTTCCCTCCAGCCTGTGAAACAAGCCCAAAAAAAAGAAAAAAAAAGTCATGAAAGAGCCCATTACGGAGCCTGGCACCTCAACTAACACACCACAGAGCTTCTTACGTAGCTGCTCCAACAACTCCAGCATGCTTCAGGTTTAAGCCTACGCAGCCTGGATTACTTTCCTCTGGGCTAAATGCAATTTGAAAATTCAGCGCTGTACTTTTAAACATGTCACACTGAAGGAAGCAGGTATCTCTGAATAAGCCTCTGCAACAAGGGTCACATGGTCTGGATGTGCTTGTTCACCAGGAAAGGAGCAACAGCTGGGAAGTCTCCCTTCTTGAAGGGCTCTGGAGCTCTTCCAAATATGTTTTGATGTTCTAAAGAGGCATTCTTTTAAGATAAGCCTCTCTGAGCAGAATTAGCAGTTAAGGATAACTTGAAGTTTTGATTTCTTATAGTTAGGCATAATGAGTTTTCCATCCTCTTTCCAAAGATAATAAAGGCTTTAGCCTATTCAAACCTGTTCTCTATGCCAGATCCATCCCAGCTCCCAGCCCTGTTTTAGAATCTGGAAAATGCCTCTAATATTTCCTTCTGCTGTGGCTGCTGCTCCTATTGCCATGGAAACGTGAAATCATTAGAGTGACAGTTCTTTTTTAAAAAGGTAAAACAAGTTTATTAAATAAAAACAGTGATTAGGTTAGGGATTCCTAGCTAACCTAGGTCAATCTTCTGTTTCCACAGCAGGAGGAACAGGAGCCAGAACTCTTCTAAAACTTCTGATGTGTGGGAATACAGCTTCCCCAGCTGTATCTACAGACCTTCAGAAGCAGAGGGCTTGTGAACGTAACTCCTAAGCGCTAATAACTGGAACAGAGCTTTTGATTATTATTACGGTACTGCTGGGTGGCTGAAAAGCCTGCCTCCATTTAACAGCCTGTTCTTACAGGTGAAGCATGCACTGTAAACTACAGTGAGGAAGTTTTTTTTCCACTGATGTAATCAACATTAGTGTCTATTACCTAATCTTAAGTCAACATTATCCTTTCCCATGGAAACCAAACAAGCCCTGTGTTTTGGGTTTTTTTCAGCCTTTTTGTGAGGAGCTATATTTTACTGGGGGAGAGGGGCTATTGCGAGACACCATAAATCCCTCATACTTGTTAGCCTGATTGACAATCTGAATTAGGTGTAGGTACGACCTACTTTATACATAGAAGGCTGCAATTTTTTTTAAACCTTCACTTCTAATTGTACACACAGATCACCAGGCAAATGTTTCTGCATGTGCATAAAAAGGACAAAGAAGAATAAAAATATCAAGTCAAAGAAATGTGTCAACATAAAGCACCGACAGTTTGTAATTTTTATCATTAGGAATTACTAGGCTAGAACTTGATTGACATCAGATTAAAAAAAACCTGATTGATTTAAAGAGCTCTTTTACTGAAGCTAATCAAACTACAAATACCTATGAAACCAGCAGGCTGCTAAACTAATCACGTACAATTCAGGGCACGAGGCAATTTAACACTGAACTCCAGTGCTGTGCATCTGAGCAACCTTCTGTCCTGCACCAGCACAGCGAGGCAGCGGTGACAGCCCTGCTGTGTCCCCTCTCGCCAGGAAGGCAGAGCCTGGTTCTCCCCACTCCCGGAGCGGGTCCAGCCGCTTTCCTTCAGACTGGTCCTTGCAATGCAGTTACACGAAGGCTTTCTTCTTGCTGTGCACACTACAGTCATCCTTCGGAGATGGCAAGATGAGAAAGGGACTGGTCAGAAGGTGGCTGGATAATAAGATATACCTGGTGCACAGGTTATTATAATTCATGATCTGATGGCTGTGGGCTAGATCCTGCTCTGAAGAAAGAAAGGTCAATCGCAGAAGTCTTCTAACACCAAAGGCAAGTTAACACAGTAAGTCTGAAATCAGACACCCTGAGAGCCTCTTTGAACAGACTGAACACATGCAAGGACATCTGTCCTGTGAGAAAGAGATATTTTTCCAGAAGCAGTCTCCTATTTAAGTTAGATTAGGCCTGGCTGACACTTTTGACCCAATAAAATCAAAATCCGAGCTGGTGTAACTGGATATAAACCAATTTCACCTTGATTATTTTATTATTTTTTTTACTACATCCTTCAGTTCTTACTTTCAAGTACGCCTTGAGTATCTTTGCCTGGGGAGACATTCGTTAAGCCAAGCCCCAACCCTACAGCTCCAGCGCCCGCCAGGCCGCTGCGGATACA
>NW_009631778.1:0-4693 GCF_000690535.1 Cariama cristata
ATTTTGACTCTATTTTTGTGGTGTCAAGCCGTAGTATTTTGCAACAGGGACTAGTTGCAACTGACTCCCTCTTGCAAAATTAAATTTTACATTTAAAGGAATTTAAAGATACAAGTAAAAGACATTTTGTTTTATTTTATTTTTTTTTTTTTTTTTTTTTTACTGAGGGAGCACCCAGGCCTTCCAGCGGTGCTTATGGGGCACTGGAGGGTGTCTGTTTATCAGCTGAAACATCACCAGAATCAGCGGCTTACAGGTGCCCCAGCCAAGATGCCCACGATGCCCGACCATATCCCGTGTGCTCCGGAGCTGGCCGTCAGCCAAACCTCAGCATCGTGGCCATCTCTGCTGCGTGCCTGCTGGGGTGACCCTCTGGTCGTCAAGCCTGGGAGAAGTGGTTACACCACAGGCTTTCCCTGATTTAAAAAGAATAAAGACCCTCACTGGTGACAGCAATTTAAACAGGTGAAAACATGCCATGTTATTTTGCCGTGCTGCCCGTTTCAAAAAAATTTTATCTCATTTTTTGAACGCTAAGTGATTGCAAATTATCTTCTCTTATTTGCTTTCCTTTCATTTCCTGGAGCCAAAAGCTTTCGATAGGTGCAAACTATTGCACCTGAGCACATGTGGTAGTGAGCTGCCTTCACCTTTATCTGATGCTGTAGGACAGATGAATCCACGCTACAGCAGAATACTCGCAGATAATTACTTTCCTTTTGTGAAAATTTGCTTATCAGTATAAATGGCATCTGAAGATGGGAAAACAGGAGTTCAGGTACTTCACCTTTCTTTCACAAGGTCAAACAATGCGGAGATGATGATTTTTTCTTCTGTTACGGTAACAAAGCCACCAGCTCATTTTCGATTCCTACTCTGTATGACAAGAATATTAAGAGTGGGAGGGAAAGACAAAGTTCGGAGGGACCAGCTCTGCACCTTGCAGTTGATGAAGGGATGTTGACTAAGTGGGGTGGAAGGACAGGTCTTGCCAAGGCAGACAGTATGATCGTCTCTGCTCACATAGACTAAGTGTGTCCTTAATGTTCAAGCCAACCTCTTAATTCACTGCAGGTGTCTGCATTGTGGAGGCTTCCCTTACTACATCAAAAACCTGCAGGATTAAACAGCCCTAGCAATGACTGGAACAGCAGTTATTCCCTACAAAAGCACAACCTGCTGTAGGCCACCCTTTCTGCAATGCTTGTCAGGCTAAGCAAAGCCAATGACCAACACAAGATGACTTTTCCCCCCCACCACCCCTTGGGCTGCCTTAGGTTAAAATATGGAGCGTTTAAGGATTACCTCTGGGACTGAATCTTGCTTTTGAGTTGATTGAGGCACTGCAAGCTCTGCTCCCTTCGTGCCCTCAGCTCCCCCCCAATAGCAGGAGACGTGCAAACCTGAAAACCGATGGACGGCAGCCCCGTGTGGTTTAAGATAATTCATCTACAAAGGCAGTGACGTTTGTAACATCACCTTTCAGCGAGGTGGCTCTCGTGGTCTGAATGCTGGAGGCACGTCCAGCCCTTGGTGGGTCCCCAAGCCTTGCCTCCTGCAAGGGAGCTCGGTGCCGAGAAGTCATCAGGAAAACTCCCGTGAAGCCTTGTGAAGATCAGGAAGCTGCTCTGAAAGAAGTCCCTTCCAGCACCGAGTTTGACAGCGGTCCAGCTGGCTGGCAGGCGTGGTTTGTTTTACTTGGTTTCTGAGGCAGAGAGGGAAGGAAAGCTTGGTCAGTTTGATCTTTAATAAGTCTAGTAAATATTTAAGATGAAAGTGGTCTACTTGTTCTGAATGGTCAAAAAGAAAAAAAAAATCCACCCCAAAACACAATGGAGGGAATATCTGTCTGTCTGTATCAGTGATGCTAAACTGGCGTTTCAGTGGGAGAGGGGCAGGTTTTCCACAGTAGTTAAAAAAAAATGCGGTGGTATCAGAAATGCTACTTGCTCCATGTGCTCGTGGCTTTTCTAAGCATGGGGATCAACAGAAGTTGAATATGTAACATTTATCTTCATGCTTGAGCCTGTGGAGAGAGGATGGGTTAATTTAATATGTCTCTATTTTTATTGAAATCCATCTTTGTTAGGTATCTTGGGGTTTACAGTGACTAATACCTTTCCATAACGCCTCTCTTTATCAACAGAGACAACTATGTTTACAGGGCAACATTTTTCACCTGCTTGTCAGCGTGTCAAGCACCAACAAAACACACAATCTCCTTCTGAATCCCACAGCTAATCATTCATTTATTTAAACATCCAGTGGTGTCAGTAACGGTATTGGAGATCGGTTGACACAGCCATGCTCCGGCACACCTACGGAGAGATGAGATGTTCAGAGCATCTACCAGAGAGGTGCCACCAGTTAAGAGGGAAACCCTTCTTGGCATTGGTTTTTTTTGTTGTTGTTGTTGAAGTTAAATATAGATACACTTAAAGGGCAGAACAACAACAACAAAAAAGGTAGCTGGCTATTAGCAAGTTGGCGTAATGTTGACAACCGTGCTTTTCGGCATAGTGGGAGGCGTAATCTACTTCATGACCCACAGCAGAAGGGCCTTTCTGTTCCCATCTCTCTTATACGCAGTGGTGGCAAAGGTTCCCGCGGATGTCGCAAGCCTCGTGTTTCATTTCTGAGGGAGGTTTATTCATAACGAAGGAGGAAAAATTGTTCCGCCGATCCACGGAATGGAAAAAGCACGCTAGGGGATAAGTCATGAGTATTAAGATGGGCAGACGGATTTCTACAACCCATATATGTAAAAATCTCTGCCTGGCAGACCTTAGCTGTGTTAAAAGTCGCATCGTTTTAGTTGTATTTGTCCAACCCACGTAAATATTTCTGCCCATTGGAAAAGAAGGAAATTTAATTTTTCATAAAAGCTCTACGGTGATCCCGTTATTAAAAACAGAGGGAAAAGATATATTGGCAAGTCAAAGCAGTTGCAGGCGCATAGTTGTTTTCAATGATCCAGTGAGTCACTACATCCGAACAACCTTTCATTTCTCCCTGTGGTTCAGACTAAATTGTTTCTTAGAATTTTTCTGCATTATTTCAAATTAAAAAAAAATAAAAGTGGAAATCGTAGCTCTTTATTTTAAAGACTGCTGCAATAAAAATTCAGATTATTCAAATTTATCAAGTGCATTGTAAAAGGCAGTAACCACAGCTATTTTTTTTTCTTAATACCACAAGATATTCACTGGCTTTTCCATGTCGTTCATAGCCATAAATAAGCAGGCTGTTTACAAGATATTGCTACGGGGAGGAAAAATATTATAAAAATGAAAACTTGATTCAGCCAATGGCTGCAGTTGTAATGAAAGAGGGAAGTGGAAGGGGAACACCCGCGTAATGTAATTCTTTAAATATCATTCTTGAAAAGTGATGGGTAATAGCTGCAAAGGGGATCTGTACTTCAGATCTCCACCCGTGTAGAGGTGTGGAATAGAAGCACAGCTATATGTATATACAGCTCTACACACCGCTGTAATACACAGGAGAGCTGCCAGAACAGAAAAGCAAAAATATTTGAGATATTTCACTATTTTTTTAAATCACAAAGATAGTGAACTTGCTTTTTTTTTTTTTTTTTTTTTTTTCTCCCAGGAAATTGGACAATTTTAAAATAAAAGGAGGCTGGCTGAAAGTGTACCAGAGCTCTACAGGGATTTCTTGTGCCATTTCAGGGGAGGGTTCGCTGTGTTCTTGAACGTGTAAATATTGTTTGGGGCTTGTTTTGTTTTTTTTTAATTCGGATGCTTGTCAAGCAAATTGAACCTTACAAACATAATTTGCCAGGGGCTGAACATTTAATCTTAAATTCTGAGTCTTCATTAAGTCTTAATTTAAACCTTAGGAGGGAAGCGTGCAACCATTCCTCCGCCCGTCGGGAAGGATGCAATTTGTGACAGGTTTTTATGGCCGAAGAGGGAAACTACTCAAAAGAGGAAAGCTCAGAAAAATTGCAGTGAAGCCAGTAAGTGGTCAAGGGGTCGTACCCTCGGTAGTGGGACAAGATCTGGACCCGAGTCACCTCTTGCATGATCAAAGCCGGCTGATGAGGAAATTAAGAGGGTGGTATGGGAGGACTGGAAGGGTTGGTGGGTTGAAAGGCAAGGCTTTTCCCTTCCAACGAGAGTTACTCCAAATCAGGATGGGGTGGGTTGGGGCGATTTGGTTTTTTTTCCTTGGGTGACCTTCTGACAATGGCATTGTTAGCTTTACTTGAAAAAAGGAAAAAAGTGGAAATTTTCCGAATTTGGATTATTTTAGTTTATCTATTGAGACTAAATAAACTGCTGCTGTGGAATTTGAGATAAACTTCTAAAGTAGAGATGGTAGGGAGAAAAAAAAATGGTGGGAGAAAAATTAATTAAAACAGGACCTCATATTTCATTCTGCAAGCGCTGCTATGAGCTGGGAAGTTGTGGAGAAATGTGAAGGGGCTGTGATTTCTGTGACCGTTCATGCCAAATCTGTTCTCCTGTTCAGTGTTGTCAGGGTGGGGGTACCTTTGTCATAACTTGAAGTAGCACCTTTTTTTTTTTTTTTTTATTCCTGACTGTTGAATATCCAGAGAATCAGTAACAGAAGTTAAAAATAAATACGGACATAAATTTAAAAGTTAAAGAAAATATTTATATAGTACCTCGTACTTGCTGAAAGTTTATTTTTCTAGTGCACATTC
>NW_009631779.1:0-1537 GCF_000690535.1 Cariama cristata
ATTGCAAATTGTAAAACTAGGACAGAAAGGCGGATTGACCTGGCCTCAGTCACTACCCCTGACTCGTCTGAGGATTAGGACCAGACCTAAAAATAGGAAGAAACTGAACCCTTTTAAAATACTCTACGGAAAACCTTATATGGTGCAGGCAGGAACATCCACACAAGTCAGTACTGAAGTACTAACTGGCTATGTGATAAGTTTACAAAAACAGCTCTGAGAGGTAGAGAAATTGGTGCTACACACTCGTGCCCGTGGACTTGACGGACCGATTCGTAATATTGTACCAGGTGATTATGTATATGTCAGATGTCTTTCAGATTCACCTTTAGAGCCTAAGTGGGATGGTTCTGCTAACAACAGATCTGCTAACAACACACACGGCGATCCAGATAAAAGAAGTTTCTTCCTGGATTCACCACACAAGAGTCAAAAGGGCGCCAAGGCAGCAATGGAAGACCAGATGAACCGTCCCTTTAAAACTCCATCTCCAGAGAAAGGGATGCTGATCGTCAGCGTAATAGCAGAACTTTATATAATAAGTACACATTCTTGGGATCAGAATGTGTATGTACAGTTGCATACTAATATCTCTAAACTTTTTCATTTGTCTGATTGTTGGATTTGTACAGCTTTTCCCAAAGGTTATCTAGAAGTTCCTTTATTTGAGGTAGCTGCCCAAAACTCGAACTACATTAATGACTCGAGTCCAGTCTGGCCAGAGTTTTGGAAAAACCAGGTAGCAGGGGTGGCTACTGTCAGTATGATAATGACACTTATAAATTGGGACCTAGGTTTGATTTACAAATACTCAATTCAGACACCATAGCATTTCTGGTAAGCAGTAATAGCTGTAGTTAGAAAGCTCGAAGCAAGACTCGAGGATCCTGTCCTGGCCGCCCTGACTTAAACAATTTTTCCCTAGGTGATGCGTGGAATGATTTTTGGATAAACAAGATTACTATTTTTATAGGAAAATGGGAAATGGTAAATGTGACTATAATAGACTTTTGCAATAGCTCTCGTCTACAAAGCTACGACCCTCAAGGATGGGAGAGAGGTAGGGGACATGGGTGGCATCAATCCATCAGGAAAATTTCTGGGAGCAAATTTAACAGCCACCCATGGACCGTGCAAGCTGCCCCTAGGGTATTGGTGGCTATGTGGTGATGGATATAGCAGGAAACAACTTCCTCCTGGGTGGTCAGGCATTTGTACAATTGGATATTTAATACCTCAAGAGCAGACATGGAACGGATATTCAACCACTCACACCCACCACCAGGTGGAGTACGAGGGGCCTGGAGAAAATTTGACAAGGGAGCTGTAGCTAACCCTTTGATCCGATATAATACTGGATATCACAGCTTTGTTAGAGCCCTATTTCCTGCCTTGGGGGTAGCACAGCTTGAACGAGCTATAGTCAGCATTTTGGCAGAAATAGAATTAATAGTGAATGCAACCGCCGATGCCCTACATCATTTAAATCTGGAGGTAAAATCCTTAGAGAAAGTAGTTATTCAGAACAGGATGGCTC
>NW_009631779.1:1561-1809 GCF_000690535.1 Cariama cristata
GGCTCTGAACATCATGACGGCTCACATGAGAGGAGTGTGCACCTTAATACTAGCTGCTGCACCTATGTAGAATGATCAGGGAAAATAGAGCTCGACATCCCGAAAATTTGGGACTGTGCAAAGGTGTTACATCAGGTGGTTAAGGATAATACCTCATTTGGACTTGCTGACCTTTGGAAAAAATCACATCTTGGCTACCCAGTTTTGTTTGTCTTAAGCAACTGTTTGTTACTTGTATAATTATTGTA
>NW_009631779.1:1848-2094 GCF_000690535.1 Cariama cristata
TATGGTACGATGCTTCGTATGGATGTGTATGCACTCTAATGATAGTTATGAGGAGTGGAAAAGGCAGCAAGAAGAAAAGCAGAAAGCGGGCGATACTTCAGGGAGATGCAAAACGTAGTAATTTAGCAAAGGAATTTGCTAAAGGCCTAGAAAAGGGGGGAATTGATACCAAAGGGTTAAAGAATTCAGTTAAATTAACAGGAAACAGGCACATTAGTTAGCCTGGCATCTCAAGGTTAGGAAGCA
>NW_009631780.1:0-789 GCF_000690535.1 Cariama cristata
CCTCTGTCTCTGATTCTTACCCATAGCCTTTTGACCTGCTTATGGCTGTTCTTCAGAGACAGTTCTTCACACTCTATCCATTTCTTAAGGTAGAGGGCAATCCCTCCACCTTTCCTTCCTCGTCTGTCCCTTCTGAACAGCCTGTAGCCATCAACAGCTGCGCTACAGTCATGGGATTACTCCCAACACAAGTGATGGCCACCAGGTTATAGCCTTCCAGCAGCATGGTGGCTTCCAACTCCTCCTGTTTGTTGCCCATGCTGCGTGCATTGGTGTAAAGGCCCTTCAGCTGGGCCATCGACCATGTCTCCTTCTTAGAAGAACTCCCCTTAGCTCCTTTGGTGTACTCCACTGGTGTTCTCCCATTGGCTTCTATCGCCTCACGAGGCTCTAAGTCCTCTCCGTAAGACTTCAGTTGTTCTCCCATGTGGCCGAGACATCTCAGGGCCACCAGCTGCGGGCCCTTACTAGCTCCCTGCCCCTCTATCCACAGTGTTTCATCCTGCAGCTTGTCACAAGCGAGCCTAGTTTTGTCCCCCTCCCCCTTCATTTCTAGTTTAAAGCCCTGTCAATGAGCCCTGCAAGCTCCTGAACAAAGACCCTCTTCCCCCTTTGAGAAAGGTGGATCCCATCTGATGCCAGCAGACCTGGCGCCATGTAGGTCACCCCATTGTCGAAAACCCCAACCACAGGGGCCTCCAGCCTCTGAGCCAGGTGTTAATCAAATGTGTTTTCCTCTTCCTTCTAGTTTCTTCCTCCCCTACTGAAGGGACAGAGGAAAACACTACC
>NW_009631781.1:0-3127 GCF_000690535.1 Cariama cristata
TGTTTGGCCAGTCTGAAGTGCATTATTTCAGACAGCATGGAACTGCCTCTGGCTATAGTTACAGAGTAGACTTTAAATGAAAACTGGTGCTGGTCTGCACAATATTTTGTGCACCTGGGGAAAATCTTTATCCAAGCAACAGCCAGATATGTGGCCACCAAACACGTTGAGGATGCACATGCATTATGCTCAATGAAATCTACGAAAGTACCAGCAGACACTGTATTTAAGCTAACTTCTTCTTTTTAAAATCTATGCACAAAACTTAGCAAAACAAACACCAAATTGAATTAGCAACTAGGATATTCACACAACATGGTCAAATTTGCTACACAGTTACTCTCATAGCATGTATTTTCAATACGATTTTTACAATGACAATTTAGGTTTATATGCATCACATCTGTAATTAGTTTTACCCTATTAGACATTTAATAACTTTAAAATGTAAACATATTGTCACCGTTTAAGGCTGGGCCAGCGCGTAAAGCAGGTGGCAGATGCTCTCTGTTAACCCCAGCCTTTCCCAGAAGGGGGAAGGGAGAAGAAAAGGGAGAGAGAGACTGATGGGTTGGAAACTGAAAACAAACCTTAATAAAGCAAGAGCAATGAAAAAAGTATAAATAATATTAACATTAGTACTACTACTACTAGAAATAGAAATACACAAAACCGATACTGCTTTTCCCGACGATGACCACGGGATCACTTGCTGTGCCGCGCCGTGGCGGCTTGCACCGTGCTCACACGGCAGGGCAGGCACCCGGATGTCCCGGACTGGGCTCCGCAGGAGACAGGAACCGGATTCAGGGATGCAGGAGGGCGAGCAGATGCCGACCGTGAGAGAAAGAGAGGGCTGACCCCCGTGATCCCCGAGCTTTATATCGAGTATTCCCATGGGTGGGATGGAATACTGCATTGGCCAGTCCTGGGTCACCTGTCCCCTCTGCAGCGTCCTGGGGGTGCAACCCCTCCTCTGCCTTCCCCCACGAGGAGCCCAAGAGAGCCCACAGGGAACACGCACACACCCGTGGGCCTTTCTGCATCACTCCCGCTCCTGCACCAGCAACAACTACAGACATGAACCGCCATCAACTCTGAAAGCAGGCACTGCCTCAAACCTGTAGTCAGCTTCAGACAGGGCAGTTACTGAGAAGCTTAACTGAAGGGAAAAAAAACAAATTCCACTGAAAGGAGAAATGGTCCTGTTTTTAGCCAAACCAGGGCACATATACTTAGGGTTTTAATATCTTTACTATAAATCTATCCTTTTAAAAAGTCATATACAGACTTACTCGTACACTCAAGTGTTTTTTCCAGAACAAGCATTCATGATATGCCATACCAGCTTTGCAGCAGTTCAACATCCAAATGCTGGACTTTGAGGGCGTGCGATGCTGTACAGAATTAAGCGTGGAACCAGCAAGGTTTCCTTATCAGGAAAGCAGTTTAAAGTACCAACATTCTTCGTTTATACAGAAAGCTTAATATATAAACAAACATACATTCCTATGCTGCCATGCAGTCCCAACATCTCCCTGTTCATATTAGTGTTGTCCTGCATCTAACCACTAGATTATTTGAGACACTGCGAAAGCTTAGTTAATGGAGACTAAAGCCGAACCATTTAAAGATTTATGGATCACTATTTTTCTTCCCTGGAATAAAATAAAATATGACAGCCCCTTCAAATACTTCCAGAACTAAATTACAGTTTATGCTGTCCCTTCCCCCACATGTTGAAAGAGCTCTCTTTGTAAAAGAACTCTACTAAAAAAGGTCTCTGTTACAGAAGTGCATTTAGGCACCTTCCTAATCCTGAGATAATTAAAATCTGCTAAGGTAGTAAGGTACCAAGTCTGTAAAGAGTTTATTGAAGAAATAATCTCTGCATTCTGAATGGCATCTACAAAGTTTCCACCAACACACACAGGCATTTTTCCTAACCAAATAAAAATATCCCTTCTCAACAAGGGTAAAAGCGGAATTGTTGATGGAACCGCAGTTTTACGCACTTAAGTACAGCTGCCTCAAGCCACGTCAAAAAGCATCCTCAGCACATCATCAGCACTGCCCTTCTCTTTAGCCACATGCTACCTGGAGTAACTGCTTTTTGAAAGAGTTCAGACTATAAATTATCTCTGACAAATCGACTTTCATTTTGTCTTCTAATGTAAGAAGACCAGAGATGCCACTTAAAATTACATTAGAGAGATTATTTCTTGTCCCTCAGTGACAACATTGCCTGGACTATGCCAAATCCAGTATACAAGTCATCCTTTACTACTTTTGACCTACAATTTATTTTACATCTATAGGTAACCCAAGCTGAGGTAGTGGAAAATTACAATGGCCACCTGGAAAGGTGGGCTAACAACGACTCTGCTGCAAAAACCATCCCCAAAGCCCATGATCAACATGCTAAGGTTGCAGGGGACAAATTTGAAAATAAAAAGCCTCATTATTTCTGAGGAAACTCAATGCAGAAGTAGGTCTATTCTGAGATCATCTTAATAGGAATATAATTTTCCAAAACTTGTAATGTTAGGAACGAAAAAAATTTATAACTTTACTACCTAAAATCTTTTTACAACCTTATACACTGTTAACTGAAACACATCTTTAGTCCCAGAAATTACACTGCATAATGAGAATATAAAATTCTAAGTAAGCAGATTTCTCACAAATTTTTCTATATTAGAACTGAAATTTGCAAGCACTATTAAATTTATGGAAATCCTTTCAGACCAATGCATCTCAAAGTATTTTATCCATTTATGCACAGCCACAGACTGGTTTTAGAAGCAAAATTAAGCAAAGTGAGGAACACTAAATCTTGCTTTATTTTTTTAAGACGACTTTGTTTAGCAATGCTTCATCAATTAGTATTTTGCAAGATGAGGGAGGTGTAGAGCTAAGCATCACGGTTGGAAATAAAATTGGGTTTTACACCTTCATTCAGTGAATTTGCATTAATGGATCACAAGCGTAGCAAGTTAAGTAAAATCTGATAGACAAAAGAAATATTACTGGTTGTCCCCACACTTGATTTTCCAAATAATGGGATGAAGATCACATAATTACTTTTACTGCTGAGCAGGATTCCTTGGGTCTTTTTCCTTGTTTA
>NW_009631782.1:0-15543 GCF_000690535.1 Cariama cristata
TTCCAACCATAATGATTCTATGATTCGAAAAGGCCACATAAACCAGCCATATAAATCAGTCAAATACCCTGTATGAGGAAGCTGAACGGAGACAAAGCATAGAGTCACGAAAAAAGATTTCACCACAGCAAAGAAACCAAAACATTTGATCAGATTGAAGCCGTGAATACCCCTATCATTCAAAGGCAGTAAGAGCCACTGCCTAACAAAGTAACCTAACTAATTTACCAGGTACTCCCCCCTTCAGTGTCTCAGCACTGTACACATTTTGAAGACTCTCTTGCACCATGGGATCTTTGCAGTTTAAAAACCATTAACATTTTTGAGAGGACAACACAGGTGAACCTGCTTGCACTTTTTTTCTCAACAGCTGATGCAACTGAACTTCTCAGAAGTTCTGCTACCCAGTGACAGCAAGATCGCATCACTACCTTTGTTCAGGTAGCAATGCTAGACCACAGTAGGGAGAAAACAGTATCTGATCTGGAAAGTCTAAAGAGACTGTCTTCTATCTGGTTACAAGTCCAGGCTGAGAAGTTCAATTCAGACATTATATTTGACAATCGCTGCACAGCTTAATAGCGAACCTCTATTACTATCTGCTTTCTGCAACACAGCAATGAGAATAAAGAAATTATAAAGAATTAGAGAAATAAAGAAGTAATAAAGATTATTCTCATAATTAAACTCCTTTGCTTGGAATTAAAGAAATGAAATGCTTGGTGACTCTTTTCCCATCCATGCCTCAACAGATTGCTTTTGATTTTTACATTAATGATTGTGACAAGCAGATCTGATTTTCTCTGAAATATCAGTGACAGCTTGAGGTCTCCCAGGATTCCTGGGCATACCTATTTTATACGACAGCACTGAGGGCTGTAATACACTTCTTTTTGGGCAGCTTCTTCACACAGTTTTAAAAGATGTAGATGCCTAAATGCACGAGCAAACAATCACATTCCCATTTCCACACTATAAAATTAAGTAGGGGATTTCTCCTGGCTAATACAAACAAGGGACACAAAAACTGTAAAGGAAATCCCAAACACTGAACCTCACTTAACAGAGATCTGGAAAACTCAACTTCTCAGAAGTGTCCTTGGCTTCCTTATTTAGGAGCTAAAGCTTAAATCTTGGAGCCGCCAGTGTACTGCCTGGTAGAGGGCTTCTTCCTTTGGTGTGAACTGATTGTGGAGTCCTGCATGTTGGGGATGTGACTACGCCCAGCGTGATCAAACTTGGTTTACCAATAGGTGAAAGACGTAAATCTTTTCAGCCTGTCTTTGGCTTGTGACTACACTTACATCATCACCCTCCAAGACCTTCAGACAAAATGGTACTAAGTGTACCTGATAGCCATATATTTTCATCTGGTTAAGTTCCAATTAAGTCATAAACTGTAAAACAGATGGTAAGATTGAGTTGAGAGGCTTTCAGTCGGCTAAAATCTTGGGAACTGATGTTAGCTAAGTATACTTGAACAGCACCCATCAACTTGCAAAAAAATCACTCCTACATCAGGCATAGAAAAATACTTCGTGTACTATGAAAACTGATGTCCTCATATATGCATTCCTTATGGACTTGTGAGACAGTCTGTGAAGAAGCTACCTGCATGATCTCATGCACGTGAAAACACCTAGAGATGACATTATTCCATGAGTTGACAGAACGTTAGATACAGGAAACTTGTAAAAATAGCTGATTGCTATGACTTCTAACAACTAGTCTCTCATCATTCATCCATCAGCAAACTGAAAATAATTTCAAAGTTACAACGTTTCATCATCTGTTTCTTATTCTTTCTGAAATAAGTCAAATATAGTACCTTGCTATTTTTGAATATGACTGTCAAGCTTATTTTCTGGAATTTCATTTTGATAGGGGAAAAAAAGAAAAGAAAAAACTTTAAAACTTTTCCAGATGACAGTTGTTTAAAACTAAAACATTTATCTGCTTTAAAATTAATTCATAGTCTTGGAAAAGCTTTATACCATATAGTGGGATTAATTGCATACTGATATCGTACTTATTTTTGTGCATTAAGACAACTGACAACTTGTTTTCTACAGCTACAGGTACTTAAAATTATATTAAGGGCTTGCACAAAAGAGGCTACATAGTTAAAGACCCACTAAAGGATTTTAAAAATATTTTTTCATGGTCTTTACAATTCTCAAGAAATAGTGTTGTCAAGCAAACAGACTGGAGTTTCCTCCTGCTTCTTACTTCCCACAGAAGTTCTTGCTGCAGTAATTCTCTCTGTTATTATCTGGAAACTCAAACCGTTCAATGAAATGTGAAAACAAGGATTTTAGTCTTCACAAAGTATGACCTGACTGCAACCTTAGCTTGACAGCTGTTGGTGCATCTTTATAATATTTGTACAATTAAATAAACAGAAGAGCTGTAAATAGAATTTTTCTGAAGGCTATATCAGCATCAATTATACTGGACTGCAGAAGGATATCATACTAGGATTTCTACAACATATTGTCAATTTCCTTTCTTATAACAAAGAGCACTCCAATTTCTTATCACACTTAACTGATATCAATTTAACAGAATCAGTTCTGCTTCTATTAAACAACTGGGGGGGGAATATAATTCTGGATTTCAATTACTTAAATGCCTAGCTTACAGCAAGCTCTCCCACCCTGCATTACTAGCCCCACTCCCAGCCCAGAAACAACAGAAACCTATAGCTGCAATTCATTTTCAATTCTGTCTGTACTTCTCTTGAAGCTACAAATGCAGAGTGTATGTAACACACCATTGTTGCTAGAATGTTTCCTCTAAGAGGCATGAGCAAGGACTTCTCTTAGGAGAACAGTGCTAGCTGTAACACACCACCTAGCAGGCCTCCATTAAAATGTCTAAAGCATGTTTTTAAATTATCCAGTATTAGAGAACAGTATGCTAAAACCTCTTTTTGTAATGACTGTGATTAAACACCACTTTTTCTGCAACAGTTTCAGCGGCAGTAAGGACAGACCATAATGTTATGATTGCCAATATCACCAAAACTCACAGTTTTACTTCTATCTACTCATGATGCATAGTCTTGACAGTATCTGCTCAATTTATTGATAAGAGCTTTCACTGCTGCCACCAGTGCAGATGAGCAAACTGAATTATTCTTTGCCATTAAAAGTTTTAAATGGATTTTTATTGTGGAAGACATATGGAAAGCAAAGAGATAAGGAACAGTAATAGTGTAACCACATTCCCACCTGTGGCAGGGGAAATACAGTAACCAGTTATACTTAGATAGTGGCTGCAGTTATGTATTGTTATGAAGTAGACTACTCAATATAAAAGTTACTCAAAAAGGCAGTAGATTCTTCATGATGTCATTTTCATTACAACTTTTTAACCTTTGTTTTAACTAATGCTTATTTTGTGTATCATCAAAATAGAGTATTTAAAATAGGGCTTTTCTAGAACTTCCTGAGAATGTGTTCTGCTGTGGGACATCTTTTAGTTTACAGATGTGATCATGTTCATCTAAAAATATCATCATCATCACACCATCAGACTTCTCCTGACTTGGTAACAGAGATATAATTTGTTTACATTTATGTTCACGTAAAGCACACTTGCATATCAGCTATCAATTTGCCTGTATATGTCACACTCCGTATACTCCACTCTACCATGTTTAAAAAATACTTTATGGATCAAGGACAAGATACTCTCAAGTCTTACCCTTTATTACTACATCATTTTTGTTAACAAAGTAGGCCTAAAGCATGATGTCTTCTTTCTTATACACATCTTGTATAACATGAGGCCATAACTCTTCCCAAATGAAATTTGATTTTCTATGTGATACTAAAGCCATGCTCTGCTGTGGAAAAATAAATTAATAAATACTCCAGGGAATACGGAAACAGCTCTTTCACATTAACTAGGTTTTAGAAAACCATTCTGCTGGTGGGCTTTAGTTCAGCACACAATCACATAAAGGATGAACATACTCTGAATTCAGAATGCTGCCTTCTCTGGGTGGTAGCAAAGGCGTAACATACGATACAAGGTTTTTTAGGTTTTGCTTTAAAAGAGAAACTAACTTTCAAATTAGCATAGACAGTTTTGTCAATACATCCATATACTTTTTTGTGCTCCCCACAGAGTTTCATACTTTTTTTTTTTCCATACAGCTTAAAAGGAAATTAAACAAAAATGGAAAAAAAAATTACAGACAGCCTAATCACACTGCATCATCCATGAACTTTTATTGTGGTTGTGACAGAGATAAGAGCAGATGCTTATTTATCCAAAGGACAAAGAGCTATTACCAAAATTATGTGATCATGATCCTGGGCACGAAGAACATAGCAAATTTATGGTGCCTCCACTAATTCAGAATTGATCATTTTTTACTGATAATTTTTCCATCTATTTCAGAGATGACTGCATTCAGACCATATTTACACTTCAAAGCAACTGCTGCAGTTGGCATTGAGGAAAAAAAAATAAAAATCCATGAATAAAAATATTCTGGCTTTTAATTAGCTCCTCTTCAGAGGGTGTGCAGTTTAACTGAATTTAACACTATGCCACAGAATTTCAGTATAATTTGCCATGCTTTTGTCATAGGATATTTCGGAGAAACTCGAGTTTTCTTTTTACTTTTGAGTTGTAAAAACCATTCAACATTATCAAACTGCTATAGGAATCCGTACTTACTGCTTAAATGCTAAGCACAAGACTTCTAATAGAAATCTGTATGTTATGCATGCACACCAAATACAGAGGCTTCTGAAACAGAAACGGAGGATTATTCTAAAATGTGACAGTTCATAAACTATGTGAAGATTTAGTTAAGGTTCCTACTGTTCACAATCAAAGGTCTCAGCTGCAGATCATAAACAAAGGTTTCATATACTGTATGTTTCTACAGATGACCATTGATACATATATGCACAGTTAACATATTTAAAAACCTTTTAATTGTTATTATAGACTCAAGAGAACACTTAAATAAATTCCTGCATTCCTGATACAATGCAGATTTTTACCTGTTGGGAAATAAAAAAGTACCGTATTTGTCACTGAAGAAATGCAGTGAGATATAATACAACGTAGACATAGATTTCCTTTTTTGCTGTCTCCATATGACTGATAATTTCAATGATTACTACGGAAAGGAATTTCACCCAAAAGCTAAATATCAGTTGAACACTCTAAGTGATAGACTGATGGAAACCACGACCACAATTAGTTTAGCGGCACTCAGGTGATGAAAAAAGAGCGCACAAACTCTAGGAACCGATGAAGTCTTTAGAAGGCTGCATTTGCACAGACATACCTAGAGTTTCTTTATCTTCCTAGACTATAAAACACTAGATTCATATACGTATTGCTCCATTACATTTTTACCATTATTTGCCTGAATTTTCCACAACGTGCTAACGACTTCATAGTACTCTTTCTTCTCAGCAATTTCACTGGACGTATCACATATGGAGCCAGTTAGCTGTAAAACATTCAAAGTAGTCCATAGCAGAGAAGGATGCCCAGCACTTTCCTGGCTTAGCTCTCACAGGCCAAAAGCTTAAGAACCTTTTTTAATCTTACCATCCCACTTCTTCTAACCACACCATTCATAAAATTACCTCCCCATTTGAGACACTAGCCTTGCTTCATAAGATAGTAATATCTTTCTTCATAAGACAGTAATAGATTCCTAGCAGGTTATTTGTTCTAAAAAACACACTATAAAATATGTAAGTATTTAAGCTTTCATAGCATTACAGCAACAGCCCTGGTCCCCAGTAATC
This sequence comes from Cariama cristata, assembly GCF_000690535.1. NCBI lineage: Eukaryota > Metazoa > Chordata > Aves > Cariamiformes > Cariamidae > Cariama > Cariama cristata. The sequence goes on from NW_009631782.1 coordinate 5,787, forward strand.
ACTGAACAAGACAGATTGCTCGCAGAAAAAAAGAAAAAAAAAGAAAAAAGGTATTTAGTTTGTCCTACCTTTACCTGACCAAGAAAGTTGCAGGCAATTTTGAAGTGAAATCACAGTATTACTTCAAAATATTTTCACAGAAAACCTACTAGTCTCTGTTCTAATAAAGTCAAAGGCTTTTCAGGCTCCACAAAAAAAGGCACTGAAAAGCAAAAAAAAAAATAAAAAAAAAAAATCAACAGATGCTGCTAGCTGATGATAAAAAAGGATTATAAAAACATGCAAACTTTTAAATGCTAGTGACCTGGGTTTTTTTGCTGGTATGTATTAAGTATTTTATACATGCATATATATACCCAGTGGCACATAAAATCAGAACCACAACTGATATTTTCATCTTGTCTGAACTTTGAAAGTTACGATTTTATCAGTAAAAACTCCTGTAAATCAGTTTAGCCCAAAGAAGCATTTTGATTGCCTAATTTAGCTTTGTAAAGGAGAAGTAAATCTTATAAGTTGGGCTCTGTAAGCCTCACAGCTGGAACATTCTAACATACTTTGCAGTTTCCAGTGATCAAAGTTACTTTATATCTAAAACTAAGAATTTCATAATGGAAATAATGCAACACCAGGGGGTGCAGTTATCATGAAATAATTACACTCCTAGGAGATTACAGACAAGTCTGTACCCCAGGGGTGTGATTATCCCATGATAACCACATCCACTGAAATTGCCTTATTGCAAAAATAATCTCTATTCACTGGTGAGATATTATTCAATATGCACTTTTTAAAATGGTAAGATTATTATTTTTTTTGTAGGAATTACCAGCTAGATTAGTAAAATGGTCCCAGAAGCAAAATAACCAAGCCACCATGTCTAAGTTAAGGTACTGATTGTAATTATTTTTGTTTGCTGCAGCGTATGTCAGATCTTGAAAGACAGCAGCCTTTTCCCACAGAACACAGTTCTGTGCCACAGACATGCTTTCACCCTGCAGCAGTTCCACCAAAGTAAACTGAAGTCCATGACTGGTCTTTGCATGCAAGCTATTCAACACTAAATCCAAAACAGCAATTGCCAATCGGTTTATGTGCAAAGACAAAGATTACAACGCAGTCTTCACATAAGATTCAAAGACAGGTATCCTTCTGCTGACATAAGAGAATCACAGCTTATAGAATTTATGAGAAAGAAAAAGCCTATATTGATGTGGAAAAAAAAAGTACATAGGTGATCAACAACTCTTCTTCTTCCTCTGGAGAAACAGCAGGAACTTTAAACAACGCAACTAAATCAGACATAGGAGTTTCATTTTCATTCATTTGAACTCAAACATTTCCTCTGAGGCTGAAAAGTCTGAGTCCAAACAAGATATTTTGTTTTGCTCTTTCTGAAGCCGGAAAAAATTGGAACAAAACTGAGCTTGTATCAAGTGCTCTTGAATTTGGCTTCTGCATTACTTATTTTTTTCATTCAAATAAGGAGTCTACATCCTACTGACACTCACCGATTTGGGCATTTAAAAAAACCCGAACAAACACTACCCCCTGGGCTTTTATTAAATCGAAGTCACCATTCAACTAAGACCTTTGAAGTCACAGTTTTTGGAGGAAGAAGAAAGGATGGGGAAAGGCTGCTCTTGCTGTTTTAAACTCAATAATTTGGTTAGCCTAATAAATATTTTTTTTTTTTTTCCCCACAACTCATTTTCTGTCAAAAGCTTTTGCTTTTGACCAAGGAAAGATGAAAACGTCCCTCCAATTAGGTAAGTGCCAATCCTTTACACATGCATAAAGATTTGTTAGCAATACTGTGGCTACCACTGTTTGTACTGGTTTTGGCTGGGGTAGAGTTAATTTTCTTCACAGTAGCTAATATGAGGCTGTGGCTTGGGTTTGTGACCAAACCAGCGTTGATACCACAGAGACTTTTTAGTGATTGCTGAGCAGTGTCTGCCCAGCATCCGCCTCTCACACTGCCCCACCAGTGAGTGGGCTGGGGGTGCACAAGGAGTTGGGAGGGGACACAGCCAGGGCAGCTGACCCAAGTGATATTCCATACCATTTGATGTCATGCTTAGCAATAAAAGCCGGGGGAAGAAGGAGGAAGCGGGGGGAAATGTTCAGAGTGATGGCGCTTGTCTTCCCAAGTAACCCTTAGGCATGATGGAGCCCTGCTTTCCTGGAGATGGCTGAACACCTGCCTGCCCATGGGAAGTGATGAGTGAATTCCTTGTTTTGCTTTGCTTGCATGCCTGGCTTCTGCGTTCTCTCTTAAGCTGTCTTTATTTCAACCCACGAGTTTTATCACTTTTCCGATTCCCTCCCCCATCCCACTGCAGGGGCGAGTGGGTGAGTGCTGTGTGGGGCTCAGCTGCCTACCCGGGCTAAACCACCCTGTTTCCTTTCCAGGTTAATTAACTCTGTTCAGTAATATTCCTGAGAGCAGTCACCTTTCTACAATAGACATTTTTTAAAGACTTTGAAGCTACTACGTGATGGAATTCAGTCATGAGTCTAATTAGTGTATAACAAACTTCTCCTGTGGTTCCTAAGCTTGTATGTATGAGCTGTTTCAGCCCTCCTTTACAGCAGAGCATCTGAAGTTTCTACCATTACTGTTCTGCGGATAGACACGCATTTGGGTAAATGCATGGACACAGCAGTGAACAAAACATTCTCGTGTGTTAAGTGTGCTTCTCTAAAGCAAAAGAACAACAAGGTTCAGAAGAACAAGGCCTGTTAAAAGGTTCCTACAGGGAAGCCGGACCATTTCTTAAAAGCTACTTCTGCAGAGATTAGTGACACCAATGTCCTTAGAATATCGGATTCAGAACCATGAGGCCAAGGGTTCCCAAGCACTGATAGCGTAGAGATTCATTACCAGCCACGATGCTTTGCAGTACATGGACTAGTGTCTTCCAACACTCTGCTAAATGCACACTGTGCTCTAGCAAGGGAGGGTACTTTCAAAGTTTGAAGAATCCTAACCTAAATTTAGGTAGTGTAACTACCATGCATTGCCTAGAAAAATTATTCAGTTCAGTTTGCAAGAAAAGGATGCGAGATCATCTTTTATTAGGATAAAAGACTATAAATCAGAGGGAAAAAAGTGCTACCAAGTAAATCACTTCAAAGTAATAGAGCTCTTTTCAAAGACTTTACAAAAAATTCAAAATATTTGCTTTTTTTTAAAAAAAGTTTCAATTATTTATAGCCTAAATTTGGTCCTTCTAATACAATTAATTTCCTAAACTAACTGAAGTCCTGGTATATTGACTAGTGTACTACAATTTTATTCTGATTTCACCTTTATTCCTTATTATATCTGCATTTCTCAGATGTATCCTTTCATTTATGAAACAGTATTCATATTTCAATTTTCTGACACACAAGCTAGGAACAAGCTTTCAAAGATAACTTCCTACATATGGAATTACATCCTGACCTGTAAAAGTATTATTTGCTCTAATAATTTAACCCAACATTTTTCAACTCTTTCACGAGAGCTGGTTGCAAACATATTTTTACACATTTAGCTATTAAAAACCCCAGTCAAATAAACTAAATACACATTCCAGACTTGCTGTATACTATAAGCAATCACTCCCTATTCTTGAAATCCCTATTCATTGTTCTCTTCAGAGGAGCATTATTTTCTTCTACATTCTAGAAACAAACAGCTTTCAAAAATTGTTCTCTGGAGTTCAGACCTTAGAAGCCAAGTGGTTTTGTACTTTTTTTTTTCTTTTGGTGCTGACAATCACAATAAAAGAAAACTCTGGACTATTTACATGTTTTTTACCAGTTTTCTAAGCATAAGGAGACACTTATTTGTGACACATGGCAGGAAGTGTGTGTGTGGGAAGAAATTAAAGTGCTTTTGTTTTTTTAAAACACAGAAAGGTTTCATAAAAAGATGGTATCGTAAAAAGCCTCTGTCCCTTACAAAGCAGTATTTTCTGCAATTTTAGCCATTCTAAAAAAGAACAGTGTGGCAATGGACATTTTTGCAGTACTATAAAATAATCAGAAAATAATTAGGAATTTAGTCCAGAGACATAAAAGCACCTTAGAAGTGCATGCAATTACTGGTAAAGAGAAGCAGGAAGAAGTTCAGCTTGAGGAGATGTGTTCTACAGAGGAACAGAAGGTTCTGAGAGGTGGATACCAACTGAGCGTTTGGGCTGGTAATAAAGCATTAAGTAGAAGTAATGAGAGGAAACAAAGAGCGATAAAGAGAAACAGTCAAGACAAGATTATATTGTTGGGGGGTGTTGACCAGAATATGACAGAATTTGTGTTTTTAATATTGCCGTGTCTTATCAGAAGTGTAAAACACTGTTTTACCCTTAGTGTAGGTTAGTTTTACAGAGCTAACTGCAGATCTGCAGCACTGTAACAGCTGGGTAGAACTCTCAGTAAGGTGAAGATAATTACTTACTCCCATCCCAGACAACAAAGGACTGGTGTCAGGGTTCAGTTAAAAAAAAAAAAAGTTTTTTTCAAATGTGTGACGTAAGCTTTAACACACCACATAGATGAATTATGAGTCTTAAGAGAATCAGTGAATTCAATAACTTGTGCTCTCACTTAACTGTAGGGCTTCATTTACATACATGGAATTTCCAGAAGTTGTCAAAGGAGTGTAATTTAGCTTGCTATTATATCAGATGAAGTTTTAGAAAAGTTGATGAAAGGATTGTATTCCTGAGGTTAGAAAAAGCAGACAACCTTTTATCTGATGATCTAATTAATGATATTAGCACTTCCTATAAGCCTTGTATCTGCTATTAAATCAAGAACTTAAAATTGTTTTAAATTTTACCTACAGTGTTTTTACAAAGTTTCCCTGAAAGAAAGAAAGAGAAAGTAGCAGTATCATTACAGCTGACTATTCAAATCCAAGAACAGTGTCTTGCAAATTATATATACAAACCCTGATCTGTCGCCCACCCCTACTCCCTGAAATCCTCCCTCAGCCTATAAGAAGTCTATGCTCAGCAGAGCACACTGTCTTCTAAGTTCCAGAATCAAAAATGAGAGGGCACTGATGCAGTCTAAGAACATCCGAGTAGTTTTACAGCACTTTCCTTTGTACAAAATTCATCATCTGTGCTAAATCTCTCTCTTTAGGCTTAGAAAGACAGTTTGGAAAGCTACCTGGAAAACACCTCTCTGACTAGGAACACCCACAACAGTCAAATGTTGCCTACATCTAGATAGTTCAGTCAGGTTTGAAACAAGCAGTTAGTCTTATACTGACACTGCAAAGTGTCCGTATTATGCTGTTATGAATAAGGAGTTTCTTTTCAAGTTTGTGCAAGCATGTACAAATACCTTCTGCTTTTCCAGTCAAACACTCCTAAAATTTACCTGCGTCATTTAAACTGCAGGGGAGGAGAGAGGGGAAAAACATGAGTTCTGCAGCACAAAAGCATATCTGACATGTAAGAGCTTCACAATGTAATTCTACCACCGCCAAACACTTCAAGCACAATTTCTTTAAGGTAAGAATGAGGCAAGACAATGATTTAATCTTATAACCAACGGAATAGAAAGCCTGAGAGTGTCAACTGCAGGATGCCTAATACAATGGTATAATCATCAGACAGTGCCCAACAGCAGAGGAGTTTAAGAGGCACTACTTCCTTTAACTTAGGTCTTCCAGGCCTCACCTCAAAGAAATGACATATCTAGGTGAACTAATTCTGAAAAGCAAGATTGTTGGTAGGATAAATATGTAATAAAACTAAGAGGTACTACATCAAATAGGTAACCTGAGGAAAAACAGAAGAAAACCAGATGTTATCAAGCAAGGCTGAAGACTCACCCACGTTACCAGGTGTTTCTTTAACATGCCACAATTTTAAGAATCATAAAAGTGTTACAAACTTGTAGTTCAGGAAGCAACAAGAAGCCAGCTGAAAGGAAACATTTGGAACTCCAGGTTTCAATTGCTTGTCCACTTACAGAAGTACAATTACATATAGGAAAAACCCAAACCTCTCATTTTTTCCAAGTGATTAACAAAGATATATTGATATATTCCAGCTTTTCCAAGGAGTCTGTCTGCACCTGAACTGGGACAGTCTTTGACAGTCTATTACATTAATTCATTTTAGTGACACAAATGTTGTCATTCTGATATAAACGAGCTCATTGCAGCTTTCTAATTTTTGCCACAGACAGAATCAGTGACAGTCATTATGGAATCTTTTTCAAATGTGTTACTAATTAGAAAATTAGGTCCTTGTAATTTGAAATAATTAACTTGAAATTGTGGATCCTACATTTGAAATAAAGAAGTGTTTTCCCCATTACATCAGCTCTTTGAAATATGATAAACTTAAAACCTTCTAAAATTAAATGTGATTAGTTTCCCCAAAATTTCCACCCAGCACCTTTAAAAGACATTCACTGCCTACCTGAACCATCACTGGAGACTGAACTCGCGTTAATTCCAGAAAGGCCAAATAAGGGACATTCTCGATCAGTGTTTACATGACCCCACTTGTGGCATTTAATACATCTCACATTCCGCACCTAAAAGGAAAAAAAAATTTAATATAATTTAGTTAAAAATATAGCTTAAGATTTACAGAAATGTCTATGTTATTAGGCATAAGAGAAGATTTTAAACTCACTGAGAAACAGATGATAAAATTAAGAGAGTCCATGTGAATGTTCTGCAGCTAGATAATATTTGAAATATACCCAAGACATCCACAGAGTGAAATTTATGTAACTTGCCTGGATACCAAATGGCTGATCTCTGATATTCATATCATCCTTAGCATATCTGTTACACAAACACAAAAGAAAACAAATACTCAATTCACTATTTTTTAAAAAACCATAGTATACAAAACTAACTTTTTTTGTTAAGTGTGTATCCATTTCAGAGACATACTTCTAGTAAACATTTTTAATGTTTTTTCAAATATGGATGTAAAATTAAAACAAAAACTAAGAGAATCAAGGAAATAGTTCCAGGTTTATAGGTTTTATTAATTAACTGCCAGGACATGACAGGATTACACAAGTGACCTGCTCAAAAATAAAACAGGAAAAAAAATAAAACAGGGAAAAAAAGAAAAGGTAAGTAAGAAGAAAAAAAAAAGTTTATTCGGATAAAATCCAGACATCTTACTTTTCTCGAGGGGCCACTTTTTGCCATTCAAATTTGTATTCAGTCTCTCCTTCTTGCTATAAAACAGAAAACATGGTCAGCTTTAATTTTTTTTTAGTACGTTTTAAGTAAGTAGGAAGAAAGCATAAAGAATGATGTAATGGAAATACCTCTTTAGTTTCCTCTTTGAATTTTCAGATATCATGGAAAGAAAAGAAATTATATATTAATTATACATGTAAAATGCAGCTGGTGTCTAAGCTAGAGAGAAAACATTTGTGGTTTATAATAACACAATAATGCAAATACTCAGAAAGTAACTTTATTTAAATAGAGCGTACTTATAAATAATCAGCCTCTAGTATATGGTTACAAATCCTGTAAAACTTGAATCATCTTTTAAAACTGCATTTCCAAGGGTTTTCGTACAAACAGGAAAGCTGGATTTTAAAGGGAATATGCTTTATTTTAAAGGGAATACGCTTTCTTAGTTCTGCACTTACATTCAGATTTCGCTAAAATTAAGTGACTGATACGAGTATCCATCAGGTACTTAGTAACTTCCGCTTATGAATCTACTAAATACAGTCATAGTCAGACCCACCAGAGTCAGGTCAGCCAGCATGTTCGACTACAGAATCTCAGTATTTGTTACTTATAAAACTTCCACTATCTAAGTTCTTGCTTTGGTATTTCCTATGCGTGACATGCATTAAGCTGAATTATGGACAGAAGTTTTAAGTAAAAGTGACCCTGCTATTTCTAAAAAAGAGAGTAGGCCAAAATACAGGTTTGTGTTGTCCGAGTCATTGCCTTGGTAAGGTCTAGTCCTCCTCATCCAATGGCTTTACAATCGGCTAAAGAGACACCTTTGGTCAAGGACAGAATTTCTGCTGTTGCCAGGAAAGATATTTTATCTGGTCTTTTCCCTTCATGTTGAACTGTTGCTTAAAAAACCCAACCATTCTCAGTTTGAAAGAAATTAAAGTATTGTGAGACCAAAATTATTACATACTATATATGTCTGCATATTACCACAGGAAGAACTAAAAATCATGCCTTCTAACATTACCTCACTATAAACACATTATCTTAAAATGAAAGACATGCTTATTTCTTCAGAAGGTTTCTAGCTTTGCAGTACCATCTGCTCACGATCAGGAAATTGCAGTACCTTTCTTTGCTCCAGGTGGGGCCTCATACATGAAATTAAGACCATTCTTAACACGCTCATCACCCATAAGCAATCTAAATAAAAGGACAGAGTTCAGGGTGTTACAGACAAAACAGTCACATTGGTATTACTTATTTAAAAAAAAATGCAGCAGGAAATTATTATAATAACTGGTAATTTTTCATTTGTCAATTTGAGTAACAAAAGTTGAATATCAAAAAGCTTGAGAGACAAGTCAATACTTATGTGTGATCCACTGTGTACCAAAAAATCACACGTTTCAAACACAATGGAAGCGTGACTCTGTGTCCGTAGAATTACGAAAGATGGATTTCTGTGTGATCCAAATATATTGTTATACAAGGTTACCTGCTGTTCTGTGCCATGAAACATATTTTGAAATGAATTAGAAGACACACATAAGCCCCTTCAAAGAAATTCTTGTGACATCTGCTTAATCAGACATCAATTCATGAGCCACTGTCCTCTGCTACTACTACAGTCAATTACAGTCAATGGGAGACAGTATTTCAAATAACTCACAGTGATATGTCCTTCACTGCCCTAAAAACAAGAGACAATAGAAGTGTGTGATCTTATGCCAGTTCTCACCTATTATCATAGGACTCCTGTTCTTTCAGATACTGTTGCATTAATTCTTCTTGTTTCTTCTTATCATATGATATTTTCTGTTCTGCCATCCATACCTACTTAAAACAAGTAAGTTTCTTCTTTAAACAAATACAAAAACTCCCTCAAAATGTATTCATTATAAATACCTAACTGGCTTAATCTACTGAAAATACTTAACAAGGGAAAAATTCCCATGCCAGTCACATAAGATATCTTATTTTCATCCAGCATTTCAACAAATGAACTTCACACAAGCAGTAATTTTGATGCTACAAGTCCAACAACATTTAAGAACTGAAAAGACATGAGAAAGTTTAGCCATTCAAGGGGAAAAAGCAGGCTCAGAAGACACGCTGAGCGTGCCACTATCTTCCCTGTAGCGACACTTCCTGACCTGAGTCTCATCAGACCCCAAATCTCGGGTTCTCTTGGGAACTCATGGAATGGTACAGTTCTGGGGAAGAGAGATCTGGAACCAGGTCCAGGCAGGTGTGAAATATTAGGAAAACATGGGCACATCTTGACAGGTGGGAGTTTTCCTGGACCGTGTATAGTGCCTACTTATCCAGAGAACCAGATGTTGAAAAGCTGGAGCTAAGAAAAGGCGACAGTTTTATACACACCTGCGAGCAAGTAAACCTGAAGCTTCATGGATTTCTTAACTTTTTTTCCTGCCTTTTCCTTCCCCCTTGCTCCAACGCCGGTTCCACCACAGGAAGGCCGACATGCCCTGATCACGCCGTTACGGTGCCAGGAGCCCGTCATCCCCCCGGTCCCGTCCCACCCTCCCGGGCTGCCCCGGTGCGCGGCTGACA
>NW_009631783.1:0-25849 GCF_000690535.1 Cariama cristata
TATACTCCTATCTGCAAAGAGTTAAGCACCTGAGAGTTCAGAGTTCCTCCGAGTTGTTTTTTTATTCATATGGGAGGCTGTTAGACTGTGGGTATTGGGGAAAATCTCTGAACAGTACAGGTTTCTGGAGAAAATGACCATAAAGGACAGGTTCAAAATAACTACTTTTGTATCTGAGTGAAGTTATATTGGATGTTGTTATAGGGAAAGGTTTTATGATTATATAAACAGCTGCTCTATTTTTTTTTTTTGAAAGTCGATAAAAAGTCTAAAAAGGTCAATAAAACTTGCTGCTTTTCACAGGTGGGTTGTATAGATGCTGATCTTAATTTCTTGTTATAGTTTATACATCTATGTTTATTATAAAACTATTGTTTTATAGAGCAATGGTTTTTATTTTTTTATTGTTAATTTATTATGAACAAGAGTAATGCAACTCAGTAATACAGAAAGCATCCTATCCAAAACATCTATTAAGAACTATAGTGTGCTGTCTGAAAGCAATTCTGAATGGGTTTTGTGCTTAGCTACATCTAACTTTTAATAAAGAATCCTTAATACCATGTATTCAGCCCTGAAATTTAAGAAGCTCAAGAAAATATATACAAAGGAAGACAGACATTGCATTCAATGGAGTGTTATCTTTTGTTGCTATGCTAATGATAAATAAGTCTTATTGAAATTTTAGTTGCATGTGTCCTTTTTATTTTAGAAAGTTAATTCATCTTTAAGTTCAATGTTTCTATCCCTATGAACCATTTATCTTTTTAGAAAACATTGAAAATTGCTTGTAACCGTATGTATTGCACCATACGCAAAATATTTAACTTATCAAGAGCAGTGTATTATAGCCTTTGACAATGTGACTTTTTCAAGTGAACTTGCATAATGTTTGTGTTCTAGATCTGGCACTCCTATGACCTACACTTGTTGCATAAGGGTCTTCTCTATTTAGGTGTATAGTACCCCTATATCAAAGGAAATACCATCATCTTCATTTTATAGAAAGCAAAGCAGATAACCTTGGAAAAATTATTTATTCAAGGATAGTTTCACAAGTTTTAGAATTGTGCTGTCACTACTAGGTTACTTTTTAATTATTTAATCATACTGGAGTGAGATTGCTCAAGTTATTTGAAGTATTTTGAACCTGAGATTCAGTAGCATCTGTCAACTGAGAAAAATACTGTAACTTTTGTGAAAATCAGTATTATAGTTGTAGCTTCTTTAACATTTGGACCATATTTCTACAAATTTGTCTATAAAGTGAGGCCTATTAATACACTAAGAGATACCAATGATTTCAGTAGGACTTGTCAACTGCTAATTGGACTTCTGAGGTGGGTCTCAGGCTACATAATATAGCCTAAGAAAGCTTCTAGGTTCTCCCATGTTTGGCGTAAGCTATGTAGCAGGAATCTTGCAGACAAATCGGGGTGCTTAATGTGTGAATGAACAAGGTTCTCTTGTGGTTTCACTGCTATATACGATTTAATAGCACTGTTCAGATGTGTACCAAAATGATTTATTAAGTAGAAGTCAAAACTGTATGATGAGGGAAATAAGATTGTGAGAGCAGCAAGAAGCACAGTAGTAACAGATTTTGTGTTTGTAAAAGAAGCAAGTTCAAAACATAGGACAAAATATAGCTTAGGGAGGTAAGTTTTATAGCACAAGTGGAGGGAAAAACATTATTGAAAGGTGGTAAGTACATTGACCCCAAATGGCTTAGTGCCCGTGATTGCTTAGAAAAGATTTTGTCATTGCTTTGTTATCCCTCCAAAAGAAGTGCAAGGTGCACAGAGAGACCTGGTGTTCAGATTCACACATTCCTTACCTGTCTCCTGCAAGTATATACAGCTGCTTCCCTCCCTCTTCAGATTCCCTTTACTGTCTACTACTAATTGCAAAGGAAGGATTTAACTGCTAGATTCATATTGCAACATATATAACTTTTTACTTCAGTGACAAGTTCAACCATCCTTTTACTGCAAGTTTAATTTATATGGATTTAATTTATAGGAATCTAGTCCAAAAAGCTGCCTTTTGGAAAGAAAAAAATCCTTAAAAGCTCACTTCACAAAAACTTCCTGTTCAAAACATTGAAGATTAAAAGTATTTAAACTTGGAAAGAAATGGAGATGTATCAAGAATATATTTTGTAACAGAAAACCAGAAATATGTGTATTTTTCCTGAATTAAATGAAAATTTGCCTGTTGTCTTTCTCTGGTTCTTCTATTGAATTCACTTCAGTGAATTTGTGATGAAGTCAGAGGCTTGGCTGGTGCTTTATTAAGCACAGTACATGGCCCTGCCTTGTGGAGTTCAAGAATTGTAAAAATTTCATGTGGAAAGTCTATTAAATGTTTTAGTTCTAATTTAATAATAAAGCCATAAGGAACCCAGAACTAAAATCAGACCTCACATTTCGATTAATTGTGTGGTAAATCAAAGGAGAAGGTGAAAAATGACCTTCACTGAGTGTGCTTTGCTTCCCCTGTGAGAAAGAGGAAAGTCAAATGATGATTTATGTTTTTTCCCCTCCCTCTAAGTGGAAAGAACATTGATGCAGAGAAGAGTTTGGGGTTTTTTTTGTTGCTTCTGAGAAGTAATTGTGCCTCTTGTAGAAGTACATTTTAGATTAGAATGTTTTATACCAGACAAGAGGCTTTTTGTTCCAGATTGAGCAGTTTTATATAGAGGATGAGGACTGTCTAACAACTGGGGAACCAGTTTGGTAGCTTTCCCTAAGTACCCAAAAATGGTCCCTGTATCTTTTCCTTCTTGACACAAGCAACAGAGGGGAAGGAAGGACAGAACTATAATATTTGTATTTGTTTGGTTAATTTTTATTTTTGTCACTGATCTGGGAAGTAAAACAACCCCCAAGATGCTGTGGGCCCACAGTACACCCTGTATTCCAATATGATCTAGTGCAGTGTATATTTTAAATAGTGCAAGATAGCCCAGGTTTTGTGGTGGTTTTTTTTTAAATAATATTTTAAAACAATATGAATATTATCTTTGACTTTTAATCCATTTTCATTCTTGGTAGTATTTACAGTACTGGGATATCAGTATAACACTGATAATGATCATCGGTCATATGACAGTGTGGAGAAAGCAAAATACACAGGATAATTGGACTGCCTGTTTGCCTCCGTACATAATTCTGTCTGTCTTAACTGTTGTATCTGTGGTTCATGTGAAGGGCTGTCAGGGTCACTACTGGGTTGTGCATCACTCTGCTCCATTTGTTTTTGGACTATAGAGTTGATAACCATTTCTGGATTTGCCTTCAGGATTTGGGTATCGTTCTAGATTTCCTAATAGCTGGCTGTTCATGTGATGGTCACACATACTAACTAATAACAGAAATTCCATATTCAGCTTGAACTGATTGATACATTGATAACCTGAAAAGTTAATGAGATAAGTTTACTTGACTTTATTCAATTGTAATTCTTAAAATGTAGAGTATGTATATGGTACAACTGTGTTTGTAAGAACTATATATGTAAGCAATATCATACTTCTATTCATTGGGGCTTTGGTCCATAACAGCTCCATTTGTGTGTCACATTTTGTTATAATTCACTAGTATTGTATCAGTAGCAGTCAAATTGTGGAAACAGTGCTAATAAAACTATTCATTATCAGTTACTACAAACCAAGGAAATGGTGCTGTCAAATGGATTCACAACAATTATAGCTACAGGTTGTTGTGGTCAGCCACATGAGGATGAGGTCTGTCCAAGTCAAAGGATCATGTGACAGAGAAAAATATATTCCATAAAAGAGCAAGACTAGTTATGGTGGTGGTTCTCAAGATTTCACTATGGCATCTGCTCAGGTTTCAGAAGTCTTACTGCAGGATTTTCATGATTCAAACAAGAGCCTGCCTGTGTCACTAGGCAGATTTCTTAGGACTTCTCCAAAAAGTGGAGTGTCAGTGAGAAGAATATGGCACTACAACTTCGTTTTCTTTTGTTTTCTGTGATTTACAGCATCTTAGACATAGACTTGTATGTCAGTTTTCAGTTTTATGTTGCTTGTCTTGTGGTCCTAAAGAGAGAAGCTGTGAGTCAGGCTGTCTATTAAGGATAGTCCTCTGGGAAAGCATACTTAGAAAGGTAGCATGATTGAACTGTCTTCTCAAACAGTAATTTTTAAAGCCTCATAGGCATGGGATTGGGACGTAGGCATTGCTGGCTGTGCATAGGCAAGTGAACCTCAATCAAAGCTTTGAAACGGTAATCGGGATCTTAAAAAGTCCCTGTCCATTGCTTTAGCCACAAGATAAAACTTTGTTATTTCATCTTTATCTTATGTCAAATATTTGCAGTAATAAAAATTTACAGAAAAATCAGATATCCTAAAGATATTAATTCCTTTAACAAAGTACAATGTAAATATATATTATGTAATTTGGGGGGGAAATACAGAAGTAAAAAAAAATTGACACTAGAAATTTAAAAGGCCCAACTAAATTTTTCTAATCTGTTCTACTAGTGACTAATTGCTTAATGTTACTATGTATTGTCTATTGATCTGAAGTCTCTTAAGAAATCAGGCTTTCAGCATTTGTCTCTAGAAAGCCTCTGTATTTTTGTAGATTTCAAGGATGAGAAGATTTGTGAGGCTAATTTTTTTTTTTTTTTCCCTCTTCTGATTTATCCTTTTCCAGCAAACTGCACCAAATTCTTTTTCCTGTAATTCACCTGTGGTCACACTAATGGTCCTCTGAGAACAATAGGAATTACTTCAGAGTCACAATTTGAATATTCTCATTTTTATAATCCTTAAAACTTTATTTATAACTGAATTCTAGCTAATTCAACTTACATACTTTTTTACACAAAGGTACTTTTCTGACTTTCAAGCAAGATCTTTGTATAAATTGGCATGAATCAGGTTATTGAAAATACCTTGATTCATTCCAGCTGGGTCAACTTTTTTGTTCCTAGAAGTACTAGACATCTTATTAGAAAAATGTGAATAAGGATTAACTCTTAAGTACTTGCTACTTCTAGAGAAGCTAATAAAAATGAAATGAGCTTCTCATCAGAAAACAAGATTTCCTTTTATTAGAAAGGAAATATTGTAATATATGTGTGTGTAAGTGCAAGAGAAATACAATACAATGATTTTTCTGAGATAACCAGTGGAGTACTTTTTCATCCCTATGCAGAAAGAAACATGGTTGAGTATCCCAGATGTTACTGAGCTTTTCTGTGTGAGTTTATTGAGAAAGTAGTTATGTTTATTTATAGGTTGTGTCTGAATGTGTTTGCCTATGTCTGAACTATTTTAAGAAATTATAAAAGAAATGCTACACCTGTACTTACTCTGTGAATGAAACAGCTTTTTTGATTATATTGCTTTTATCAGTCAAAAAGGGCAATGTTTTAATGTGCACTGAACGAATCTTATGTATGAAATATATCTCTTTTACCAACTTTCAAAGATTTTTTTGTAGAGAATAGGCGTTTTCATTTTGGTGCACATTACTATCAGAAATTATGATATTGTTCACTGGGTACTTGTTTTTTGAAAACTTTGTTTTCCGATGGCCTGTGTGTTGTACTATTTCAATGAAAAATTCAAGATGCCATGGCACAAGACAAATATCACTTATGCAGCTGATCTCACCTGTTAGAGGTAACTGAAACAAATTCATTTAAACTGCCGTTGTAACTCTCCTGTCTTTCCATTTCCAAAAGAGCAAAGTATACTGTAAGAGTCAAGTTTTGTTGCTTCAGTCTCTCTTGATAATGATTCTAATTAGTGTTGTGATAATTAGATACAGATGGTTTGCAGGTGGGGAATGCCAGGCTTCATCTTTTCTAAATTGCTCAATGTGTCACCTGTTTCACAAAATAAAGAAACTCTATAGAGCCCTGACCAAAAGCCTGTTGATACAACTGAAAGCCTTGACATGATTTCATAGGCATTTAGAATAGACCATAAATTCCACTGTGTTTTTTGACAGTATCTACTTTGCAGAGCAACTTGTGTAATAGTGGATATTCAGAACTGTGTGAAAACATCATCTCGAGGAGAAATGCTGTTCTAGATGAGTTATGTTTATGTAATCTTCCTCTAATTGTACCCTTTCTTCTCTGCTGTTCAGTCCTGGGGAAAACCTTTCCCCCTACTCATTCTCATCTTTTCACAAGCTGTAAATTACTTGATCCAAAATGCATGCGGGATTATGTGAAAATAATCTTCAGCATAGTTTCCTATGGAAATAGTTATGTATACTACCTGTCTTTTAGATACTGAAATCAGTGACTTTATTTTAGTAATTGGGCAACTTTGTGTAAAGGTGGTGACGGAACTGCAATGAGAAGATTTCCACTGTCTCTGGAAGCAGGGGGAGGGGGGAAGACAAAGCTATTGTACGTAAGTCCTTACTTCATTTTCCAAGATAAAACATTTTGCAGTTTAGTTGTGTTTTGTGCAAAGGAGGTGTGTTTAGATATGTTGTTCATCATATGTTAACTTATGAACAAGCTAAAGTGTGAGAAAGGGCTGTTATCCTGGAGATGGCTGCATTTCTTACTTGAAAGGACTTCAGTGATGTAGAAAACTTGAACCCAGGCCTTGTGTACATCCAAATTTCTGTTCAGGGCGCTTCTCAGATATACCAGAAAAGGTTTGCTGTTATAAAATGGCATTGAAAAAGCTAATTTGATTTTCTAAAAATTAATGTGATTAAGCTTTGCGATATTGATTTATATGGTTTGTTTTGTAATTTTTTTATATCTGAAATTGCTACTGCCTGGAAGGCCACACTTTGCAGAATTCGTTAGTGTAAGGGCTAATGTTTTAGCATGGCCTTTAAACTTCAGCAATTGCATTGTTCCTCGCTAGTGTGTGCTGACAGAACCCAGCTCTTTTTGGCAGTGAAATGACTCAATGGCTCCATGGTAGCAGCAATGAGCACTTAAAAAGTACAAAAAAAAAAAAAAAAAATTTAAAAAGTCTTACTTTAAATGACTGCTAAATACCTGTGACGTGATTAAGTGCTTCCAGTATCCTATAAAGACAGACATAGAATATTGAAGATCTGTCTCCTTGCTCTTGCCCTTAGGAACTGCAGTATAAAGCAATCCAAAACCATTCTTACCAGAACTTAAATACTAAGAATGCAGCTCAAGATATGTATGTCAATACATCTGCTGTGACTACATACATCTCTATATTGGTACACCATGATCTGTTGATGCTTACAGACGAGCACTTGCAGTTATAATTGGTTTATGGCCAATCCTAGTGTAGAGTAATACTTACTTCTACTAAGCTGTTTCTTTGTCTTCCCAAATTGTATTTGAAATGCTGAAGCCACACAAATGGGGTACTACTTCTTTTCTTGTTCCTTAAATGCCACTTGCTCTCTTCTGTTCTTAAATATACAGGCATGTTAAGGAGTGAATTTGGGATGAGTTTGTCTGAACTGAAACTGGCTTGGTTTTGATGCTTTGGAGTTTTTTTTATATTGCAAATATTAAAAAAAATTTGTCCCTGTTTGTGGTTTTACATGGGAAATGATAATTCTGCCTTTATTACACACCTGAAATGGTAAAATAATCTTGTCACAGGGTAGTCAGATCCAAGGAGGGTTCTACCCCAAGATAGTATTTCTACTACAAGGCAATATCTTAACAGATGGACTTCTCATTAGATATTCATGTCACATCCACCAGGACTGTCACCTTTGGATTGAGAATGAAATTCAATTCCGGCTGCAGATAATTACTTCCTCACCAAGCAGAACCGTGAGATCAAAGATCAGAAGTTGAAACTTGTCAGATACTTTTCCTTCCGTATCATTCCTTCTCCCCTCTTGGCTGTTGAAAATACCAAGAAATGATGCAAATTCAGTTGTATTTATACAATTTCATACAAATCAAACATATTAAAAGTTTCAGAAGTTTAGATAATGCCAGATATTATCACAATCTAAATAACAGGGAATAGTGTCAGCATTAGGAAACCTTTATCTTGTTCCTCGCTTTACCAAGAACTGTGCTTCACTTGTATGAACCTTTCTCTTTTGTTCTTCCTGTCAAAATATAAATCTTTCATGCCTGGACTCTCTTACTTGTATATCCATGATGGAGACATTGCTGTGACCACAATGTAATGTAGCTCTGCCTGGGCTAGCTAGCTTGTGGATGTGTGTATCTTATCTGTTTGTCCATCTGTCTGTCTCAGTGTAAGTATTGGAGCCTTTCTGGCTCACTGTGAGCTATTTGAGTTTTTATTCAGCTTCTTGATAGGTTTTGCAGCTTGCACTGAGTAGACTGATCCTTTAGCAAGTTTGCCACTGATGTCTAAGCAACTTAGTTTAAAGCTAGCTTAGGTAGACTGATACCAGAGAGTAGTCACAGAAGATAGAGTTGCACCCACTCAGTTAAACATTTAATTTAACAAACCTATCACCTTATCAATGTATGAAGTCCAGACCTTGCTTATTGTTGTGCACTTAATAAACAGGATTGATATCCTAGACTTGGGTGGGTTGAAGGTTTGGGCCTTTAATAAAGTTTCAGTAGTCCCTCTTGTAGACTGAATGTCAAGTCACATTGTGGGCTTCTCTCCAATAGCTGTGAAACCACAACTTTTTCAGTCCTCGATACAGACAAAACTGATATAAGCCCCTAGTTGGGGATGTGTTTATTATTTGAAATATAAATATTGATTGGTTTTTTTTATACATTTTGTCAATAGGTCTTTATGAAATTTTTTATTATTCCTCCTCTATTTATATTGTCACCTATTCTTTTCCATTTATTCCAGCCCCCTACAGTACAGAGGATATCTCATTCATCAAACATAGATGTTTTAAAAAAAAAAAAAAAAGTTTCAAGTAACTGTCTTTAAAGCATTCTACACTATGTTGCAACGTGGTCCAGGGAGACACCGTTATCCTTGGAAAATGTAGAAGCTTAAAAATAAGCATTAATTTGTCAGGAGTTATAACCTAATTTACTTTATCCTGTACAAGATTTCATTGTGCAGCTGGCTGATCAGCTGTGGCCTGATGATGCCTGAGAGGCATAGTGTTGTGCGATGGACCATACTTCCATCTTTTCCTTGACTCTCCTCATTCTTTTTTAGAGTGCTTCACTCCCTGAGGGACAAAGAAAGGGCTGTTCTTTTGTTTTGCAGTGAATGTACCTCTCCTTGGACTCCCACACAAGAACTAGACATTAGAGGATCTAACACAGTGATGTCAAAAACCTGTAAACCTCCTAATTAGACATGTCTTAAGCGTGAAACAATCAAACTTGGGGTTCTGCCCACCTCCGGGGAGCGGGGAGATAGAGAAGCTGCTGTTTTGCCACTTAATTATCACCCAGTGCACTGAACAGGAAAACTCTGATGTCACCCAGTTGCTATAGCAACACCATCCTTGCTTATCTCTGTTTCTCTGGCAACAATCCCTTACTTTCTGCTATATTCACACTCTCTTTGTTACTATAAAATTCCTTCATTGTGGTTTATATATTCATAGCTCATGTCAGGTCATTCCTTAGATTCAGACTCAGTGTCTTCCTTATACAGAGGATTACTGGACTTCTATCATTTCACATTAATTTTGGTAGACTTTGAAACTGGAAAAGAAAACCAAAACATTTAGGAGGCTAGAGAGAGGTGTGGTAATCGAGTTGTTAGAAATGAAATTTCATTTTATAGGGTGTAGGATTCATTTAAGTCTGTAGGGTCTATATTTCATTTGGGAATTACCCTGGTTTGAAGTTAGAGACCTGGGAGTCCTTGGTAGAGTTTCATGCCTGGGTTCCAATTGGCTGCTCTCCCTCCGAAGCGGATAAAACTTAGTCTGAAATCACAAGGTACTTAAGAAAAGCAGCCAGAAGTGATACTTACAGGCTGGAATTCTATGAAGAGTTCCAATGTGTGAAGATTCAATTACAAGAATATTTATACAGAAGTTTAGCTTTGTAGCATATTTTAAGTTAGAAAGGACCTTTAGAGGTGCCCATCTGCTCTAACCGCTTGCTCAAAGCAAGTCTAATCAGATCAGGTTACTCAGAAAAATTGCTCAACTTGGTTTTGAACATCTTCAAGAATGAAGATTCCACAACCTCTCTGTGTGACTGTTCCAGTATTTGACTACTCTTACTAAAAAAAAATGAGAGTGAAGGAATTTCCACTGTTCCAACTTGTGTTGTTTGTTTTGCACCTCTTGCCCTATTGTTTGTTGTGCACCTCCAAGAAGAGTCTTCCTTGCATCCTTGTACCAGGTACTTCTCTCCCTGACCGTCATGATGGCCCTTCACTGAACTCACTCCAGTATGTCTTGTACTGCAAAGCCAAAATCTGGACTTAGTGCTCCAGATGCAGTCTCACAAGTGCCGAATAGAGGGGGAAAGGAAACCTTCCTTGACTCTTCTAGTTACGCTCTTACTAACAGCCTGGGATGTAGTTGGCTTTCTTTGCTGCAAGGTTGTGTTTCTCATTCGTGTTCAACTTGGCATCCACCAGGACCCCCAGCTTCTTTTCTGCAGAGCTGCTTCCCAGTCAGTCCCCAGCTATATTGTTACCTAGATGAAAGATTGCATTTGCTTTTGTTGAACCTTCAGGTTCTTGTCATCGCATTTTTCCAGCCTCCCCACATTCCTCTCAGTAGCAGCCCTGTCCTCCAATGTATTGACCACTCCCCCTAATTTCTGGTCATCCAGAAGCTTGCCGAGAATGCCATCTGTAGAATCATGCAGGTTGTTAATGAAGATGTTAAACAGATCTGTGAACGAAGCCATTTGTTACTGGCTGCCAGCTGGACTTTGTGCCTGACACTTGCCTGGCAGTCCAGACAATTTTCAGTGTACTTTGTTGTCCACTTACCGAACAGGTATGCCACCAGTCTGGTACTAAGGAGGCTGGGTCAAAGACCTGGGTAAAGTTTAGGTATACAACATCTGATCCCCTTGCCTTGTTCACAGTACCTGTCACCTTATCATACTAAGCAATGAATTTGAACATACTTGATTAACATGCCTAAAGGCCTTTGCTACTAGGGACAAACAACGTAACTCAGAAGCAGAAGGCAAAACTAGGATCACTTTGCTTATTTCTCTCCCCTTCTCTATTTAGCTTTTGGTTAGAATGAAAGATCTGGTTCAAGCACTTAAGGGAACCAGAGGGGGAAAGAAAAAAAAAAATTAAAAAAGGAAATATTAGTTGTTGTTTTGAATATAATTGGAATTAATACCAGCCTAGAATTTTCAGAACAAGTTACAGATTTTTCTTTCTGTAACTGATAGGTTGATAACAGTATTCCATAACTGAATATTCATATAAATTACAAACTATTGCTAATAATTAACTGATTTGGTAGCTGAAGAGAAGGAAAAGAATCTTGATATTGTTGGTAGCAGCTACTTTCATTGTCCCCTTCCAAAGATCCATTTGATCACAGTGTTATAGAAAAATTACCCTTGCTGACATTTGTGTGAGTCTTTCAGGTAAGGATTCCTGTTCATTTCAGTGAAAATTTATCCTCAGGATTCTATGAGTAGAATTACAATCAGCATTGTGTTGTGTATCTGCAGACAGACATGTTTACATTCATGTAATGTAGCACAATATTAATCACTGGAGAAGTGAAAGGACTATTCCTAAAGCTCTTATTCATAGCTTTTACATTAGCTTTTTTCAGATTTATAGATTGATGGATACTGCATATTTATGTATTGTGTCACCACTGGAGCAGTTTATCATTTAACACTTATCTCACTGAAGAGTAATATGCTCTCTCCATATTAGGTAATTTTTGAAACTTTTGTATATAATAAAATGCGTACACTATAAATTTATAAAGACAAATTTGAATGAGCTTCAAAATTGATTACTTCCTTTTAGGCAAAGTAACTACTTTGTCTTTTCTGTTATTATTGCTGTCTGATGCTTCAGTATTCTGCCATTGCCTGTACAATTGTTGTGGCCTGCATGACGGTATAAAGGCAATATAGAATTAGAATCATTTAGGTTGGAAAAGACCTGTAAGATCAAGTCCAACTGTAAACCTAGTACTGCCAAGTCCACCACTAAACCATGTCCCAACGTGCCCCATCTACATGTCTTTTAAACACCTCTAGGGATGAAGACTCCACCACTTCCCTAGGCAGCCTGTTCCAATGTTTGACAACCCTTTCAGTGAAAAAAATTTTCCTAATATCCAGTCTAAACCTCCCCTGGCACAACTTGAGGTGGTTTCCTCTTGGCCTGTCGCTCGTTACTTGGGAGAAGAGACTGACCCCTGCCTCGCTACAGCCTCCTTTCAGGTAGTTGTAGAGGGCGATAAGGTCTCCACTCAGCCGCCTTTTCTGCAGGCTAAACAACCCCAGCTCCCTCAGCTGCTCCCCATCAGACTTGTGCTCCAGGCCCTTCGCCAACTTTATTGCTGTTCTTTGGACTCGCTCCAGCACCTCAAGGTCTGTCTTGTAGTGAGGGGTCCAGAACTAAACACAGTATTCAAGTTGTGGCATCACCAATGCCAACTACAGGGGGATGATCATTTGCCTATTCCTGCTTGCCACGCTGTTTCTGATACAAGATTCAACGAAAAACAGTTGTGTTTTTTTTAATAGAATAAATGCTTGGTATCAGTATATTTCGAAGTCAATTGTGTCAGGGATTTTAACTAGAATTCCTCTTTAAATAGTGAAGTAGCAGTTAAGGTTCCATATAAATACAGGAAATGAACAGTGTCTTTAAATTATATTCTTGACACTATTTGTCTATAAAGTCATAATGAGCATCTGAACTCATTCAGCTACTAATTGGAGAGATCGATATCATATTTCCTTTAAGTTCCTCTTTGTGTCGTGAGTAGAAGTGGCCTGTATTTTTCCAACTTTCATAATGGAATTAGTTTTCCAAGAAACTAGTTAAGGGCAGGCTGGATATTTCTTGCTGATAAGATAGTTTGTTTTTTCACTTTAGATATTGGGCCTATTTCTCTCTTAGTGGTTTGTCATTACGGATACCGGATAAGATGTGAAGGTTATGTTTGTATCCAATTGCAAGAGCTATTTCATGTAATATCTCAATGAGTCTAGAGCCTGTCTCAAGGCAACTTCTTGTATTGTGCTTTAAATGTTGTTCTGTTCAGGAAAGGTGCTTAGCACTGCGCTAAAGGACCGCTAGTGAGAAAATATTAGAACTATCGTCCTAGCATTTTTCTACACCTCTTTTCCCAGTGAACTTTCCCGTTACACCCACCCCCCTCACCCCCGAGGATTTAACAGAGGAGGCAGGGTGGCTGAAGCCTGTCAAATTGAGCATTCAGAGTTGAGTGCGTACCAAAGAAAATAGGCTGTCACCTCTGTGACAAGGAGCCTGGAGAGGAACAGAGGCAATATTATCCAGTCTGAAACATTAATTGAAGATTTTATTATAAAATTTTTTTTAAAAAAAAGTAAGATTAGGCCAGGGAGAATGGTCTGTGGCACCCAGGGTTTGTCTTTCTAAAACATAATTTAAAAAAAAGAAATAAATCTAATTTTTGCTTATTGCATTTTATTACATTTGTGTGTTAGTCATTGTTCTTGAGATGGGAATGGAAATAATAGTTGAGAAGCAATCAGAATTTAGAGTTCTAAATAGCAGTCTTGACAGTTTCTCAGTAGAAAGTAATTCAACAAATTGCCAACACTTTTCCCGATCAGAGTACTATTCTTAATGCAACAGATAAGTGACATCAGACTCGGCAGGCTAGTAATCAGCATCCAACACATAATGATCTTTGTAATTTGGCATGTATCTGCGCTTTCACATTGACAATCGATAGTCATCTGATGTCTGTTTGGTTCCTTGCCCTGCAGCAGGACTTTTGAATGTGAAGAACATCTTACGAGGAAAACTAAATGAACCAGTCATTTCTCTACCACCTCCATTCTTGCCATGTGGGATTAAAAGTTGTAGTTGAGCATTTAAATTATAGCTTAAATCTTACATTTATAATTGTATGTTTTAATGTATTAAATTTGTTTTCAGAAACTTCTGAATTATTTATTCAAGCTATGAATTTTGTGTTTCGCTTCTCTGAGTAGTCAACAAAGAGTATGTTCTGGCTACTTTAACTTCCTCACTTGTTTTTCCCCACTCTTTTTATCACATTTGATAAAGATTTTCTAGCAATTTAGCACTGTCTTAGCAAGATTTTACTTTGTGTTATGGGTTTTTTTTGCCTTTTTTTTCTTTTCCTTGGAGGGCAATTAAAATGGCAGTGTGATCTTTTCGTGCTGGAGGAGTGTTTAACAGAGACCTTGGAATCGGGACTGAGTCTGCTGATTTTGGTAGATTAATTATAGCAACAGAAATCACATTCTTTCAGTTGGGGTTGCATTTCTGTAGCTATAAGTAAATAATAAAGCATTATTTAATTGTTGCAGTGTTACACTGCTTTTAATTTCTGTGTACCTCCCAGTTTATCAGGACATCAAATACAAGGTGTTCAGGATGTGTCTAGATTTGTAATACTAAAGCAGATTAATCATCATACACGTGTATCTTGTAAGTTCTTTTGTTCTTCAGTGTTCCTACTGTGTTTTGCTTGGCATCTGAGCATATCTTCATGCACATCTTTGTCTATGTTCAAATACTATCGCTTGAGGTGGTGGTTGCTCTTTATGTAGAAAATCTTGGGTGGACATTTTGGAAAGTACTTCTACTGTCTAGCTGTTTGCTTTTAAGTTAGCCAAGTAGTTTTCACAGACTTACTGTCTTCTACACCGGCTATAAAGCATCTGAATGGTGATTAAGAACTTGATTCTGACTTCCTCTTTAGATGATCCTCTGTTTCCATGAATACTGCAGGAGTCTAGGGAGTCTGGCTGGCCAAATGAAGTGTCTAAATAGCATAATGGAAGTATTTTCCTCTTATACTGCATATAAGGCCTGAAAGCATCTTAAAACCTCACTTTGGCTGTACAGGAGGTCTCAGAGCTGCAGATCAACTCCCTCTGGTGAAAGGAAACAGAGGAGTGAAATATCATGGCTTGCTGGGGATGTAGCCAGTAGTGAATGTTTTATGTGACTCTTTCTTATTTTTCCTGACATAATTATGACTGTTCTTCTGAATGCATATTTGGGTTGTCTAGACTTGAGGAATGTGCTAATCAACGCTGAGGAGTTGCATTCCACAATTTCTTACTCATGTCTTTCATGTATTTTTCCAGCTGTTGGCTTGAGACAGATGAATTTTTAGTTACTCTTTGTATAAATACACCCGAATTACAATGTCTGAAAATGCTGTAGTAAGTCATCAAGATGGCACTTTATAGCTACTGTGTATTTTAGACCACATTATGCTATTCCTGTTATTTCAGCCTGTAGTTAAAAAAGCAAAATGACAACATAACTGTTGAGAGAAAATGAGATGTGTAATGCTACTTATGTTTAGCAGCACTGGAAGTCAAGACAGTTAAGTTCTCACACCTCCTTTGTAGAGTTTCTGTATCTGCCTTTTAAAATGCTTGGGTGAGACTGGGTATAGAAAGCATTTTTAATATGCTTCAAATCTAGTAAAAGGAAATATAAAAAGCAGAAAAAGGAAAGTTACCATTAATAACTTGCTAGAGTTGGCCAAGAAATGGATCAAATAAATGAGATTTGCCGGTGAAAATATGTTTGTTTAGATAGTAAGAGTAGCTAGAATGTAAAGCAAGTTGTAAATTCATTCGAAAGTAACAGGACTAAATCGTAAGTACTTTGAAGTGAGTGGAAGATACTGGTTAAAGTTTGTAAACATAAGCATGTTTTTTTTTTTTCATCAATATGATAATTGTAAAAAAAACCACAAAAAAACCAAACCAACCAAACAAACAAAAAACCCCCAAAACTTCCTATCAATATGAGACCTTAAAATTACATAATCTTGATTCTTTCTTACATTACATTTCTACGCTATTCAATTAGAATTAATAGAAATACTATAGAGTGGTCTATTTAGAGGAGGGAAGAAAAGGAGGATAGGAAGTAGAAAATCCTATTGCTGATTCAGCACATGACACTCAAGTGTGACAAATACACTGTGAATTTTCACTTTCTAGGTCAAACTGAATCACTTGGCTGGGTTTTGTTTGCACATCTTGTTGGTGACCTGCTGCTTCTGTTTAGCACATACTCTAGAATGCACTTTAAAAAATATAGCAGTTTTCAATCTGCTGTTCTCACAACAGACTTTATAGCCCTGTCATCTACTTACATCTTCTAGAGAAAAGTGGTTGCCTGCAATCTTTTCTACTGTCAGTGGTGTCAGAAGTATCTGCTTGGGTTTCTTCTTCTGTCCCATAAGAAATGGGCAATGCAGGCATTGTGAAATCATCTCCCCTTTTGTGACTATTGCTATTTTAAGGCCTATTTACTGATCAAGGAAATGTATTGTTAAATGCTTTTTGTTACCATATAGATCCTGATAGTAATCCGTATTGCGGAAAAATAATCTACATGTTGAAATATAGAATGCTTTTATAAGGAAACTACGGATTTTAAAAGGTGACCACAGTTTGTCAGTCTATGAAACACAAGAATGTCTTAGCATGCTAATTTTAGCATATTTTGCTCCTGTGAGTCTGTTTATATAATGCTGACGCACAACACCCGTTTTATATTATTCCAATATTTTTATCGGTTTCTACATAATCTTTTAATGACTAATTTATAACAATGTCAATCCTATATTCTTTGTAGCACAACAAATATTAAACTGATTCAATTTCAACTTATTTGCTATGCTCTTTACCTTTCTGAAGAATTATTATAACCTACTTCTTTAGAAAATAAACTTGGTAGTAATCTCTGGTGGTTCAGTGTAACAGCAGCCATATGGAACTATAATTTTGAAGTCCCACAGATCTCATTTAGTTTTATGCTATGTTGGATTACATGTCAAAATTGTCTTCATGCCATCTGTAAGCGTTCTTATGTTCTGAATTGTTTTATTGTAGTTTTACTGTAGTGCTTGCTATCTAGAGATTCATTCTTTACATCAGTTACCAACATTTGATTTTTTTTTAAAGGTCCTATACAGCCTAATTTTTCCCATATCGTGTCTTGTAGGTCAGGCTCTAGGAATTTTCTGAAAAAAATCCAAGTTACACTAAAGGTGAGTTAACATACATGTAAGTGAATGTGGTAAAAAGCAGGAATTTATTTGGTTTAGCATCAGCACTTGAGAGTGCTGTTTTGCTTGTTTACTATTCTGTCTTGCTGTAGTACACCAAGATCCCTTCCCTTTCACGTTGTAATTGCTTGGCCTTTCCCACTGAAAATATCTCCTAAGGACACTTACACATACTGTCATGATGGCCATGTTGGAAGGGAAGAAATGTGAGGAGAAAAAGAAAATACAGTGAATAGACCTTAAGAGAAATAAAAAGTTAACTACCTTAAATGTTATTTTTGGGTATGAAAAGAAAAAGCTTTTCAGAGCCAAATAGGTGGCAGCTATTGCTTTCACAGCCCTTGGTTTTGCCTTATTAGGACAGTTTTGGGTTTTTTTTGTTTTGTTTCATTTTGTTTTGGTTTTTTTTACACGAATGCCCCTGGTCGCTCACTGGAGTGGCTCACTGACTTTGCGACTTGTTCCTTGTTTGTATGTGCAAACTTATTATTGTGGTCAGAGATTGACTAAGAGTTTTCAGACTGAGTATTCCCTGTGGAACTACTGCAGGCTATGCAATCATTTTAGAATACTTTGGAAGGGGAAGAGTGGGAAAATCAAAACAGAATCTCAAATGGCTGTTTAGCAGATGTTTTAATTCTTGATTCATGATCAAGATTTTTTTGTCCTTCAAATGAATGTCTTTCCCTTTCACTGTCCTCTCATCAAAGCTCCATTGAAAAAATTAAGCATATCAGCACACTAAGTGAGCAGTAAATTGCAGCACTAACATGACAATTGAAGACCTTCCTAATCCTTTAGCTTATGTTATTTATTTATTTGTTTATTTCCTTATATCTGTTTTTTCCATTTTGACTATTAAACAAATTCATAAAAGGGCTACATCTTACTTCATACTTTTACAGCATTTGATACTGTGGGTCTCATGTCAATAACTGCTCTTAGATGCAGTTATAACGTGAAGAATAAAATCCAGAATTTGGCCTGTATGATATTTTCTTTTTTTAGTGATTTTTTTTTTTTTTTTTTTCCCCCCAAGGAAGCAGTTAGGAGCACAGGTCACATATAAGTTAAGTGAAAAGATTCACTGTAAAATAGTGTTTTCTAACATATGTCTGCATACATATTACCTCAGTTGGGGTATCTTGTGTAGTAAGGTTTTAATAGTTCTTTTCACTTTTGCCGATAGATCTACGATACATGTTTAGTCTATCAGGCCTCAATAATACTGTTGATACCATCACTTCCAGTGTCTGTGTTTTGGGGTTTTGTTTCTTTGTGGGGTGGTTTGTTTGTTTAAATCCGCAGGTCTTTTGCTTGTGTCAGCTGTAATTTAAAGGCACTATTTGAAGTTACAGATGTAAGACAAATGGCAGCTTGTGGTTCAGGATGATTTGTTTTTCTACTGCAGCATATACAAAATGTTGGCTGCTGTAGGGATTCAGTCAGCATCTCTTGCTGTTTGACATGTACTTCACGCTACCTTCAGAAAAGTGAATTTGTAGAGGTAACGTGGATATGTTGACATGCTTTTGCCATAGCTTATTGTGTTGATCATCAGTGCTTCTCAGTATCTATTCTCTCTTATTTCCCATTTTATTTTAGAGTGAACTTAAAACATCCTAAAAGCTATCCTTTCTGTTCTGTTGTTTCAGCTACAGGTATAATACATGTTTCATCTGCAATTGCAGGCTTTAAGCACTACCCTCAAATAACAGTATTTATTAAGAACAAACTTGGTCTTAAAAATCAACACTTTGTTAGAAATATGAACTTAAAATGCTTTACAAATGCTTGCTGTATTTAGTCTTGAATTTACAGATATAACATATAAATTTCTACCTTGCTGTAATAGCTTATCTCCTTTGTTTTGACAGCTTGTTGATGGGCTGCTATATTGTTTCCCTTAACATTTGCAAGAAAGAGGATAAAATGTTGTCTCCCTCTGCCCAATAGGGTTTTTATATTTTAGTGAGAGAAGATTAATTTTTAATGTGATTCTTTGCTTTATGGGGTCACTGTATGACCCAGGACTACTTTTTCCAGATAAATGAAAAGGTATGTTTGAGGAACTCAACAGGGATTTTGTGAGAAATCTTGACCTATGTGTGTCTACAGAACCAAATTGGGTGCATCCGAGTGTGCTGAGAGAACTGGCAGATGTCATTGCAAGGCTATTCTCTGTTAGATTTGCCAAGCTGTGGATATTGGGAAGGTTGGAGATTGGGGGAGGTGGGAACACATTGCACAGAGAGGTTGTGGAGTCTCTGTCTTGGGAATTTTTCTGACTCTGCTACACCCAGACTTATGCAACCTGGTCAGAATTCAATGCTTGTTCTGTTTCAAGGAGGATGTTGGACTTAGATCCCATACTAAAGACCCCTCTGACCTGAAAGATTGTAAGAGAACAGATTTGTACAGATTTTAAATTTCTGTGGGAAGATGTTGGGGTTTTTTCCTTACTTCTGAGGTAATCATGTTTTATTTTGTAACTTTTCCATACTAATAATGAAAAAGTTGAAGCAAAACACAGAATTGTTAAAACATGTTATTGCCTCTAAAATATTAATTTTCTATTTGTCTTTTAGAGAATCTTTTGAGTGTGGGGTAGTTTGGGATTTCTTAGTTTTTGTTTGTGGGGTTTTTTTGGGGGGGTGGTGGTTGTCCCCTGTCCCCCCCCACTTACTAGTTCATTTAGACAAAGGAAGATCTTGGTGCTGTCTTACATTTCTGTGATTTATAAAAGCCATATGTATACAGAGATATCTAAGTCCAGATTAGCTACAAAACAAGCTGTGAAAGAACAAGATAAGACAATTGTAGATTTTATAAAGTATTCTCCTTTCACTTTACAAGACAGGGCTGAGAGATAATCCATCAGCAATCTTCTGTTAAGAGAATTTTGAAGACTACAGTCTTGATGGTTTTAATGTTACACCATGCTGTAAGACACACTACCTTATTTGCTGACTTTCAGAACAAAAAAAACTAAAGACACTTTGAGTTGCAGAAGCCAGACACTAGCTAGGGATGTAACAGTTTCCTAGTATATGTGTGTAAAAAGTGGAACAAATGCATACACTCTACAGTCCTTGCTGACTAATAATCAATAGAAATTTGCCCAATGCAATGTATAAACTATGAATATTTTGTCTGTAAGTTATTGGAAGAAGGGAAAAAGCCTTGGGAGTCGGGTGGATTAAAGAGAACCTGTGTTTCAGAAAGTGAGTTTTAGGATCCTGACTGAGTAACATGCCTTCTGCTAATTTTGAGAACCTTGTTAATGTTTCCCTTTCACTGGCCTTGGATCAGATAGCTACTTTGAAGATCTCCAAACTATTGATTAAAAAATAGCTTCAGTTCATATGCCTGCGTTACCCTCGTGGCTAAATGCATTACAGATTCATAGCTATCATCACTGTTCACTCTTATTTCCTCCTGTGATACAGACGGTTCCCATGGCTGTGTTATAATGTGTGACCTCAGGCGTTCCCTACCTTTCTGGATTTCATAAGGTTTCATTCCATTTTTGTGTGTATTTTCTTTGCTCTGAAAACTATATTCAGAGTATCTTTAAATCTTGTTTTGCTTCCTTTTAGAGTATTATTATCGGTGTTGCTGTCTAATATCTTACTTGAAGCTGTATTTTTATATCTATTTATATTTATTTTTACTAAGCTCTTGTAACGCTTCATATTTTTCCCCTCTGAACAAACAGTTTATGCTCATTGCAGAGCTAAGGAACTAATCTATACGTTGATCAATTTGAAAGAGAAATGCCTAAGGCAGTGCAAAAAATATTTCATGAGGTTGAAAGCCAGCTATGCAAAGGAGTTTGATGTTACAGTTTACTGTGTAATATTTCTGTATCATGACACAGTGCAAAAGGCATTAAAGGACAAAAGATAAATATTTCTAAGCCTGCAATATATTTCAAATCATATTAGGAAATGGAGGAAATTCTGTTACATGTATGCATATTAGAGCAGAGAAAAATACCCATTGCTTATTTTTTTAATTAAATGCTCGGTTTAAGTTTTACTTTCATCTTGTCAGCTGCATAAATGTTGAATCCTTTATTACTATTGTGTGGAAAACCTAATGAAGTTACTGAAAGTTCATTGTATTGAAAGGGTGAGTTTTAAGTAATCTGAAAAGCTGCTGAGCAAAGGGAATATTCATTAAGGTGCTGCAGTGTTGCCATTTATAGTAAAACACTGAGGTAATACAGTGTGAATATATATTTATGCATTGTGTATCTGTATTCCTGGATATGTATCTTGCTCCCTGGGGAGTCGCTAAATATCTTCAGGATACTTGCAACTTCCCCCAAGGCTTTTTTTTTTTCCTGTTTTCTGTCCTGTCATGCTGCCTTAGGCACTTGCCCATGGATCTATGGAGATGGCTAAACAGTTGGAACAGCAAAGAAAAGCATGGAGATCTGTACCATATATGCTTCTACTTCTCTTGATTATTTTGCCAAAATTTCCTTTTTCTTCACTTCACTGCCAGAATCCTGATGAGTGCTTCTAAAAATACAGAGAACGAGGAAGTTCCTTTTCTCTCTCCTTGCAGCAAATTTTGGAGAATTAAACCTGGATGGTTTTAATGTAGAAAGGTAGATATCAACACACTTACAGTGAATAATTGCTTTCATCATATGTCCATTGAGGAAGTGCAGATTGATCTCTTTTCACGCTGCTCCAAAACCATACCCCCATTTGTAAAGCAGATATGAGAGTTTTCTGATGGTTTAAAGGAAAGAGATAGTCTTTGATCAAATGCTGTTCCCAGTACTGTGCAGTAAAGGTGATTAAAACAGCACATTATTCATGAAGGGAAGTTTGGGAAGGGCAGCCAGTACTGCCTTTGAGTTACCATGCACTGCTCTATCGGTTCCTTGAGGCATTCTTTCAAGAGTACCTAGTTCACTGATGAAGACAGAAAAGAAACGTCTGGTTGAGTCATAGCTGTTGGTATCGTTTAACCAGGCCCTCTTATCAAGAACAATTTCTGATAGTCCATGAGTTATTACAGCAGGAGTACCAGATTAATTCTAGGAGAATACCCTCTGTAGAGCGACTTTTGCATCTGATATTACTACTAGCTATCTGATTGTAGGTGTTTTTTTAAGAGATTTCATAAGAAAAAAAGGACTTGCATGTTAATGGTGTAACTGATCAGGCAACTTTGACAACAGCTGTCATGATAAAGAATTTCTATGAATTCTGTGAATTATTAAGGGAGTATAACTTTCTCCTTAGTATTTTCTTTTCCTTTTGAAAGGCCTGAACTGTGGGTGTCTATGAGAGTAGAGACTCTCAGCTCTCAGAAAGTCCTCACAGGGAACAACTCTGAAACAAAAAAGCAGCAGTCAAAACTTTTCTTATTCTCACTAGACATTTGCAATCCAGTTGTGTGGTACTCTCTGCAGTTTTATTAATAGAATGAGAGAAAATTGACATCAAAGGCTTTGAATGTTTGCCTTTGGAGCATCAGCTTAGATCACAGGTAGTTGGAATGAGTATTAAAACAGTCCTGGTCTACATAATAGAACCTTAAGCATGTTGCTTTTTTGCTATTTGCTGTTTCAAGTCAAGTTACTAACTTAGCTGATCAGTAAGGTGTTGTTTGGATGCCATGTCTCCTATACCATAGGAAGTAATTTTCAGTTTCTGCAACAAAGTCAAGCTGTATGAAGAGCTTGATATTAATTCAGAAGCTTTAATTCAATTCTTAATTTAATCAGTGCATGAGACTTTTATATCAACATATTATTGATAAAAATCTTAAATGCAAAAATGGTAGAGTAAAACCAGGTATTATTGGCTTATCTGAATCTTACATTGTATAATGTTATATATAATACATATAATTACATATATAATCTTACATTGTGTGTGTATTTTTGTATTCCATTTAGAGATGTGACTGTCCCAATGAACATGAAGCATAAAAAAAAGAGCTAAACAAGCATTCAGATAGACAATGCAGCAAAAAATGAAGTACCATTTTTTTCTTACAGATTGATTAGTGTGTTTCTAGGTAACAAAATGTTTGTTCATTTCAAACACTTTCAACATTCCATATTGGGGATTTCCATTTGAGTATCTTCTGTTACTGCATATGTGATACTTTTAGAGTGCAAGGACCCTTCAGATACATGATTTTGTTACATGATGATGTCAGATCTGTACAATATACCATTATTCCTTGCTTTCATTATAATGCTATGAAATGCAGATAGAAAAAAGGTATACGTGTCATTACAGATGTAACTCAAAACGCTTCCAAATTTAAGTGTTTGCCATGTTAGCTACTGTTTTCTGGGTCTCTGCGGGTATTGCCTTCCTAGGGATTTGTTGAGACACTTGAAGTAGCTCAAGATGATTCTTGGCACCGCTGGGGTTCGTTTAAGTTAGTACCATCTTATGCAGAATGTTTCTGCTAGTCAAAAACAAACATATATTGGGTGACTGACTGCATGAAAACTCTTAAAACTGGCTAAGTGCCATATCTCCTCCTGAATTTCAATGAAGACTGCAATGCAAGAAACAAAAGGGGCGTAGGTTGCCATTTGCCCTCAGCATGAAAGCCCCCTTCTGCCAAATCGTTGTGCTTTGTTATATAAAAAACATTGTTCCTGCTGTTTCTTTTTATGCCAAATGTTCCCTGTGATTCAGCACACAGGCTCTAACTACCTTCCCACAATTGCATCAGAGCAAATGAGCTGTGACACTGTTTGCCTATTTTTAAATAAGCTCAATGTTGTCCATCTAATGAAATGCTAAAGCATACTCTGCCTGTGGGAAATACAGGCTTTGCATGGAAGAATAGTTAGGGAGAAGGTTTGTCTGTTTTATATTTAAAAAAAAAAACACAAACAAAAAAACCCAACCAAACAAAAAACCAAATCAAAAAACCCCAAAACAACAACAACAAAAAAAAAAACCACACACCAAAAAACCAAAACCAGAACAAAACCCGAAAAACAGCAAGTATGTCTTCTGAATGTCACAATAAACAGCCACTGTTTAACTTCAGTAAATCCTGAGTTGCTGATTTTTACTTAGAATGGGTGACATTGATAATCGTTAAGAATTATGTATTGACTGCGATAAATGTTTTAACCACATTTAGGGGATGCTTCTAGAATTGTAAGCATGGAAGTTCTTGTACATGGAAGTAACTGTTTACCTTTGTAATGGGAGTATATGGCTGTGCTGTGGATAGTAGATTAATGAATATATGAAGATTGGAAGATCGTCACTGTTTTTATGTAAATCTAGCTTGCTTGACTGACATGATATCCCATTTAAATGAATAATGAAATTTAATTAAGAGAAGCTCTGACTTCTATTTAATTTAATGTTGAGTCCCGCAATCATGCTATTTTTGCCTTCTATACTGAAGTCTGGGTTTTGGCTGCTTGAGAGAATCTCCTTATCCTCTGCAGGTTTGGCAACTGCTTCTTCTGTTTATACATTTTTTTCACTAATCTTTTTATTTTATTTGAAAGTCTACTGATAATCTGTCGTAGAGTATGAGCTCATTTCTCTCTGAGTACAGAACTGTGCTAACTGATTAAAGGACTGCTTTTTGACTGTAACTGATGCAGCTAACTGGCATGCATGGGGTCAGTTTGTAATAGCATCATAGGGAGGGTTTTCAGAGTATTTCACAGAAGCTGATGCAATCATCGTAGTTATGTGCCAGTTACATTTGTGCTTGTTATATATCCTGGTTTAGGATACTGCCTCAGTTGGTGGTCATTTATATCTACAGAGAACAAAGATGCAAAACTGATGTTGGATCAGTAACTGGCCTTAAATTTTGTTACGTTAGAAAAAGCATGTTGCAGTAAACAAAATAAAGTTCAGTTAAAAAAAAATTGATCTAATAGGTGCACTTTTTAGAGCTTTACAGGTAGAAATTACAAAAGTAGTAACAAATTCTCACATGCATAAATATTTAAGCTTCATATAGTTGTTTTTTTTAATGTGAATAAGTCAAAGCATATATAAAATAAAGGAAATGACTGCAGGTCTTCCAAAAAGTCATGTCAGACCTGGGAATAGAAAGTG
The DNA here is from genome assembly GCF_000690535.1 of Cariama cristata. NCBI lineage: Eukaryota > Metazoa > Chordata > Aves > Cariamiformes > Cariamidae > Cariama > Cariama cristata. Next base: position 25,244 of record NW_009631783.1, read on the forward strand.
TTTCTCGCATATCCCTGTTGTGAGGAAAGTTTTGTAGAATAGTGTAGTTTTACAGAATTACAAAAAAGAAGAAATGAGTGATATGGGAAAGCAAATGTAGACAACCCAACCTTTTTGTGGGCCAGCATCAGGTAAATTACTTTCTGACAAGGAATTATTAAGAGCCTAATATCACCATAAAGAAATTCAATATTACAGGCCCATTAAGTGACTAGCATTAGGGCTTTGGGATAAATTGTTTAAAGTGTTTGTAATCATCTAAAATAATCTGGCTATGAGTGGGTTGAAGTTGAATGCAGACAAGAAGGGCCTGCATGCCAGGGAATGTGTCCTGAAGTTGGCCCTGGCAAGAACACAACAAGCAGAGATAGAAACAATCCCTTAGAACAATTAAGTCAGCAGCAGCAGCCTGTTCTCATTGATCACTTGATGTTTAGAGAAATTTTTCCAGACTTCAGATTTTCAGATGGGCAAATTTGTATTGTTATACTGAGAGTAATTAAAGCTGTGGTGTGACAGCTGTACAATCTAAGGTGGGATATCTTTTGTCTGTTCTGCATGTAACAGCCGATTTTTAAAATTGTTGCACAGTTGACTTGCATTCCT
>NW_009631783.1:25880-41914 GCF_000690535.1 Cariama cristata
CTTGTATGCATTATTTAGGCAGCTGTATGAAATAGTTCATGGGAAGTCTTTGGCCTGTGAAAATTAGACATGCATTTTAAAAATCAGGCACTTGATGTGCAATGTGCTTCTCTAAATATGCCGCTGCTCTCCTACTGGTGCTGCAGCTAGAAAGCTTCATTGATAAAGCTTTGTGTAATCAGGTGTGAAGCAGGTGCCAGGATAAACAGTGAAAATGCAACAGGTCAGACCTGAGATGATAATCACACTTCTCAGCTCATTAGCACCTTTAATCCAAGAGGCACAGAGCATTTTAAACTTTAATTAATTTTTGTAATATCTATGTGAGCTGTGAGTGCGGTACTACTACTACATTTTGTAGGGAAGAAACCAAATGAGGAAAGGTTAACAAAGTAACTCATCGAGCTGCTGACTCAGCCAGAAATAAATGTTTTACTCCTACTGTTCTTTAAGAACTAGCCCAGTAGCTTTCAGCATGTGTTTGGAACAGTGAAGTAAGCTATCTCCAAAGATGTTCTGGCAAAGCTAGCCTGGATGGAAGAGAGTATAGGTTTCTGAAGACAAAGGGTGAAACTAGCAGGAGAAGCAGGGGATGAGGCACATAGCAAATCTGAGAGAGTATGTGAATAATGAGGGCAGTGGAGCACTTGCTGAAAGAGCTGTTTCTGTAGCAAGAGGTGTGAATTTATAATTAGAACATCTGTGGAGACTGTAATCCCTAACTGTAGCCTTTATTAACATCTGGAAGTGCTTTTCTCTTGAGTCCTCCCTGCCAAACTTTGAGCCATTGGTAATTCTTGGATTCAGGAAACTTAGGCTTCACAATAGTGAGAAGTAACTAAATAAAAATAATTAAATTGGAGAAAATGGCTGGTTTGGCAAGCTCAGATGAAGTGCAGCTATATTATTGGCAAAGTGAAAAAGAACAGAATAGGAAAGTAGCTCTTTTCATGTCTATAAACAGCTGCTCTATTCCTCTGTAATCAATAGCTAAGACCAGCTTGAGTTTGTTTTTTTTAGCTGTGGGGTATTCATAATGGATTTTTCCTGGTAAACTCTAAGTGTGATTTCTTATGCAAAATAAACAATATGTATTCCTGTTTAGTTAATCTGTTAGACTATCTTTCCTTCTCTTTTACTCTTTTAAGGGTTATCAAATATGAACCAAATTTTTCAGTCCCCTGATGATGAGTCAAGCACGTCCTATTCCAACCTAAAGCAAACTGCTAAGAAATAAGTGGGAGGAAGTGCCAATTGAAAGAGCAAACACTTTGTAGATAACCTTATTTTGAACTGAATTAGTTTATCTAATTTAGTCTCCTTCTGCAAAAACTGTTTTCCAATGAAGACCATCCCTAAAATACAAAACAGTCAATATTAATGGGTCTGCCTATTATTAAGAATCTAGGGGAGTTTTGTCCTAGGTCAGAGTAGAATTAAGGCTAGACTTTGGAGAACAACCTATTCTAGTTTAACTGCAGACCTAACCATAATGCATTATGTTATTCAAAGTGTGTGTGTACATGGTATTTGAAGGCAGATGCTGGTTGCTCTGTCTGACCTTCAAGGTATCCAGGTGCAAATTGGAGCTATGCAGCCATGCTTAACGTAATGCTGGTCCTGAGTTTTATAGGAAGCCTTGCTGAGCTGGAGCTTAGGACTTGACTAAACTGGAAACACTATTTCTAGCTGGTGCAGCACCTGGGTGAAAGTGCTGCGTTTGTTCTCTTACTCTGATATACTCTCACTGTAGTGTAGGCTTGAATATCAGTAGAATTAGGTCTTTCTACGGTCTTCCAACTCATTCGTTTTCTTGTGAATTATAAACAGTTACCAGTTTTGTTCTCAGCACATACATGTTGGACCTATTGACAGTCATTTGAGTTTCATCCTTCTGCTATTTATGTGCCTTGTATCTGAAACACTTCACTACTACAAAGACAAAACATATTTTTAAGTGTCACATAAAATTTTCTTACTTGCTTTCAATTTTGTTCTGATTCATACGTGATTGACTTGACTTTCATGGAGCTCTTGTTCTCTGAGCATGAACAGAAGCATATGCATTAGGTGGGAGTGATTTTGTTGGTTTTTTGGTTGTTTTTTTTAAATTGTAACTTGTTCGTTGCATTTAAAATGATAGTGTCTGGAAAACTGGCAGAATATTGTCCTGTAATTCCAGTGGTTTATTCAAATAGGTGTTACTTCTGGTCAGTTTTTAAAATGGCACAACTAATTTTGATAAATCTTAGCCCCAATGTTTGTCTGCAATCTAAATTGAGGGTTATTATTGTGTAGTCTATAAGATAAAATCAAATGCAGTTGGTGTTGCATAAATTGCCATTATTGGCTACATTAAAAATATTGCCAGTAGCTGATAAAGCATTTGCTAGTTTTCCATCTCTTTTGTTGCTTGTGAAACATACAGTTTCCTTTCAGACTAGTATGCTTTATTGCAAAGTAGTTTACACACACTAAGAATTTTTATTTGATCTCAGCTACTCACAGCTCTGGAGACTTTAGCATTTTGTCTGTTAATCGGTTATTCAGTAGCACTCTGTGCAGCTTGAGGAGAGCTTCAAAAGCTACAAAAGGATTTGACTAGGTTAGCATCTTACTATCTCACTAATCTTTCTTGGTATCTTACGTAGGGTCTCTGGTATCACACTAAATGTTAGTATTGCACTTAAAAAAATGTTAGATATGTCCTGCCATGTCGTATTAAATCAAGTATTCCTGTTTGGTTTACATAATCATAGAATGGAATCATAGGTTGGTTTGAGTTGAAAGGACCTTTAAAGATCATCTAGTTCCAACCCACCTGCTGCGGCCAATGACATGTTCAGTCCCATTATGAATGACAGAAAAATATTAAAGTTTCTAGTAGAAGCCATTGTTAAGAATATAAAAATTGAAAGAAATGAACATGTGAAACAGTGTTTTTTGTAAGAGCTTCTGAATTTGCAATTTTTTTCTGATGCATCCTCCTTCACTTCCATAAAGGTGAATAAGAGTGTAGCTTTTAAAGGGAGAAATCTCAAGAGATAGTAAAGATCTTTAAAAGGTAAGAGTTTAAATCACAGAGTTCTTGTTTTAAACATATCTAATAGTCAAACCCAAAAGTTTTACAGTAAAATCCCCCTCTTCAAAAGATGCATGAATATACTTTGTACTTTTAGAAATTAGAGTTGTTAAGGTCTAAAAGGTATTAAAGTATCCTGAACTTATATTGCTTAGAATGTAGAAAAATTTCTCCTTTCTACTGTAAAAGAATAATACAGATTCTTTTCTCCTTTTTTTTTTTATTTTTGACTGCCTATATTAAGACATATGCACAATATTTTTCCTTCATCTGCTACAAGAGATGTGTGTATTACATGTTTGGGCCAAAATATAATTAATATTGTGGGCAATGGTAATGTTAACACACTGGGCTACCACATAGGAGATGCGGATATTGTGAGAAGGGGTACATAAACTGAAACAAGATGAAGGAAATAAGAGTACTAAACAAAGAGATGAGGAATGGGTGGAGAGCGAAGAGAATAAATGGTAGATGCTGAAAAACACCAGAAAATGCAAGGAAGGGAAAGAAAAATAAAAAATAAAGAGGAGTACAGGCAAAAATGCAAGTAGTGAAACAAATTTTGAGCTGAGATCTTTAAACGTCAACTCAAGGATTATGTAATGTCAAACATTTCAATAAAAGGGTAAGAAACCTTATGCAATTCCTTTGCTGCTGTTAAATTGAAAGCTTTAGGAAAAAGAACTCTGTAATGGTACTTCTGAATTTTAGATCACTCTCATCCTTTAAAGCAGAGTATGACCTTGCTACCTTAATTCCTACAAGAAACTTGGAAGTGTCAGTTTTGCACAATTGGAAGTGGGGAATGACTGTTTTTATTGATACAATCTGTGTCATGTATTTTCCAGAAGTCTTTGCTTCAGTGACTATTTCATTTGATTGAATATATTTTTCTTAAATTAAGAAAGGCAACTGATTTCATTTAACAGAAGAATAGCTACGCTAAGTATTTCAGACTTCCCTTGAAAGGAAAGCTTTAGTTCATTCTTTCAGCTAATAATGTGGTAGCTGAAATCTGAGCTGATACTACTGTTATGGTAAAATTTGTTATTAAATTACTGCATCAGTTAAGAAAATAATTTAGCTGCAAGTTTGACAATAATGCTGTAATGTTGTGCATCCTTTGGATAGATTTGATTTATTTTTGTAAGAATAAATGAAAATGAATGTGTTCTAGTAACATTCTGTAGAATTCCATGGCTGTTTTTCACATGCCAGCTGATATGGTGAAAGTAAGCAGCTTCCCAGAAAAAAATATGTCGCAGTATTCCAAGAAGCAAACCATTTATTTAGAATCATAATGATTCAGAGCATTTAGAAAAATTTCAAGACGTTCCTTGGTAGATGCCCGTGGATCAAAAGCATATTCAGATGGATTATAACTAGTATTAGGTTATGATGTTGGTGCATGTCGTGAATTTACACTGCATTTGTGAGTGAATAGTGTGTGTAGGCTGTTCATGGTTTGTACAGTTCAAACCAGTAACTGTTTTATGAACCAAATCTGTGTGCCCTTAGATTTTTCTAGCATAGAACTGTTTTGTTTTTGTATTGAAGTGATAGTTACAAATATTTCAGATATTCTACCCCGTCCCCTTTTTTCAAAGTAACACAGCAACTTTTGCCACATTTTTGCAGTTTACTTTTGCCAGAAATGCAGTTAGAGAATTGAGTTGGGAAATGTAGGAGTCTAGGGCAGTTTCTCCTTTGATATTGTGGGGGCTGAGTTTGTCAAGAGAATGATTCTATTCCCCTGGTTTTTATTTACTTTTCATAATTTATTTGTTTGTTTTTTGTTTTGTTTTGTTTTGTTTTTAAAAAAAGGTGAAAATTGCCAAGTGGTGTATATGGAGAATAGACATGACGTCCTTTTAGGAAAGATACCATCCCATATAACATGCTTATGTTCCCAAACCCTATTTTTGTTTAAAGTTTCACCTTTGGATGTGTTCAGGAAGGACTCCTGAATTACTTTCACATACTTTTCTTGCAGCAAAAGTCAGTATGAGTGGCGGTTGTAGAAGGAGTAGCAAGATAAGTTTGTCCCTCCAGTGCTGGCGGGTGTTAAATGTAAATTATGGGATATTGCCATTGCTTATTAAGAACTGGATGGTGAACTCAAGTCCTGCTCATGTACAGCAGACTGTTGAAAATTCAGTTTAATTGCCACTCAGTCTCCAGCAACAGAGGCAGTTTTGAAAGAGAGGAGCTGGGAATGATGCTAAAGAAGTTAACCTCTTTATCAATGAATTTTTAATAATTCTACTGAAAAATGAAAGAATCCAGATCTTGAACAAATTCTTCACTTGTTAACGCTGTCATCCACTGTTAGTGAGCTACTTTGAGAAGTTATCTGAAAGTTACTTTTTTCATCCCTTTTGCTTTGAAAGGGCTTTGGTGTTAAGATAACTTTTTGTAATTAATCTTAAGCTTTTCGGAAATATGATTGAACACAATATTGTGACTCCACCTACTGTTCCTATTATCTTCTTTAGTGTTTCTAAAGGTATTTTTTTTAAAAAAAGTCCATTTCCTGGAACTGCATTTTAAATCAAATTACATTGGCCTCCCTGTCAACTTTTAGTTTAGACTGTCTTTGCAGTTGGTGTGTAAAAGTAATTGTTAATGGTTTCATTGCTTTCCTGCCTCTCCTTTTCAAGAACTCAGGAAAAAAACTGTTTCTGGACCTGTGGCTGTCACAGTAGGGTCCTATTTCATGACTGTGATTCGTTCTTTCCCTTTTCTTTTTTCTTCATGTGGGAAATACATCTTATTTTCAGAGTACATCTGTCATTCTTTTTGAATACAGAACTGAAGAAATAATTATGTATCAGGCAATGTGGTGAAATATACATATGCAGACATAGCAAACATTTACTGCAGGTGAAATCCACACTGGTATTTGTTTTGCTGACAGCTACACAGGCATTTGTTTTGCAGACAAACTTGGATTCAATTTTATTCTTTACAGCTTTTAGATTCACACAAGTAGTATTTTGTGTGTTATCCCCCATCCCCCACAAACAAATATATTTAGAAGTAAAGACTAATGGGAAAGGGCCATGTTTTCCTTGTAAACTATGTATATGCCTAGAATCCTTTCTCCACCAAATTGCTGCCCTTGTCTTCTATCTGCCAAACTCTTTGCATTTTTTTAAATTGTCCAGCCTTTTTCTATGGCTTGAATAAACTGTACAGTTTTCAGATCATGGACCATTTAGTTTCCTGTGCCTTGTATATTTGTGTTGCTACATAAGGGATATACTGCTATGACTAGCTACCTTGCTGGAGGACGAGATGGGGATAGAGTAAGAAGATGGAAATTTCTGGCACAGGAACGAACAGTTAAGGTGGTGGAGATGAAGGAAGTGCAGTCTTCACCAGGCTCTCTGTTTTCAGAGCCATAGAAGGCCCCTCCTTATACTACAACATATCTAAATGCAAAGATCTCGGGCTCAGATTTTTTTTCCTTTTTTCACTCTCTAGAAAGTTTGTGTACATGTACAAAGGCTGGTTGAAATAGTGGTGTTGGTGTGTTCTATCCTATGTAGTGACTCTGGATGAGAAAAGACACTGCACCAATGGCAGAGTGATCAGTGTTCCCTGGTTGGTAGCTCTGTGTTTCTGCCAATTACTGAAGACAATGCTTCAGTCATATAAAATGGAATATGAATTCTTAATTATTATTTCTCTTCCTGGCACTATTTTTAGTGCAGCGACTGAGTTATTCACAAAGAACCTTGAATCCCAGTAGACAATGAATTTTCTTCAGGTAGTGCTGTTTATGAACAGAAGACAATAATGTTGTGTGTGTTTGTTTTAAAAGTGCCTAGATATTTTACAGAAATATATGAGACACTGTTAAATTCTCAAGAATCAAACTGGCAAATTATTGCCTGATATCTTTCGGTTAGACATAGGTTGTTTCTGCCTGCTTGCATCTAACATTGAATGGCTTTGTGGGAATAGTGTACGCATACTTGAAGGCAAAATCTGGACCTATTATGTTTTTGTCATTTCTTCAATGCATTTCACAAATGCTGCCAAGAATGGCTCTGTTCTGGGAGTATGCTTGTATTTTTAGCTCTTGGGTTTGTGTTCCCAAAAGACTAAAGAAAGCTGTTAAAGTAGTGTATGAAGTATGCAAATGACAGCCTGGTGTAAACTAAAGCCAATAAGTATTTATGATATATTCCAGGAGATGATTTCTGCTAGATAGTTTCTTTTATGATTAAGTCTAATTTGGCATCTGTATTGAAGAGAGAGCTAAGCTACTTTTTTTGTTCTACAAATTCTGGAATCTGGTACTACATACCAGTTTAGCTACTGAAGGATGCAGATTTTGAGTGGTGGGTAGTGAATTCAGCTGGCTGTTGCAGGTGTCAGAAATTTCTATAGCTGCAGGTTAGTCCAGCTACACTTGCAGGCAGCTTGTAGAGGGATCATTAGTTGTACATTTGTACTTAATGTGGATCTCCTTGTGCTAGGCTGGGACAGTCTGCATAAATAATCCTGGAAAAACATACTTTTTTCCTTTATTGTGTTACTGTGCCTGTTGTGACTGTAAGTCTAGCAGGAAGCCCATACAATACAGTGAGATTATTGCTCAATAAAGTGTTTTTCAGTGATACTGTATTTTCAAGCTATAAAGTAACATCAGGAAAAATAGAAATACAAATATTTTTATCTTCAGTTCTGTGAAGGGATCATTCACTATGCCTTGAAGAAAAGCAGAAAAAACCATTCAGCAATGTTGATACAGTCTTTCAGCGTACATCTGTATCTCATAGTCAAAAGGTGGTGTTTGAGATAAAAATAACCAGTGTGGAGGACTTGGTTGTTTTAAAACGGTACACTTTATAGGCAAAGCTCTATGCCCTTGACAGAATTTTCCACAGAGTGCAAAAATGAATTTGATGGTGTGTGTTCTAGCTGAAGCTTACAACATTTCAAAGTTGTTAATTTCTATTTTAAAAGGTGACTTTTTCTTCATTCTTTCCACACACAAAACTTTTAACTGATCTGTCAGATTTCTATATACTGTTTACACGTGGGTAAACATTTTGACCTACAAATTTCCTATACCGATTTACAATTAGGAATTCTGTTCCTGCCTTACCCATCTCAACATCTGAAGAGGCATGGGAACTTGAACATATATACAAGCAACTGTTGTACTTGGCAACATAGACTGTGAATCTTATTGCAGTTGTCATGCTTTAAAAAAAAAAACTCTTGAGGAAGGAGATGCACCTTATTTGTCATAGTTTACCATCCTAGAAATGTCAAGTTGGAGGAGATCTTACATAGTCATTTGCTTTGAGATAGTTTATGTGTGCCCATACTATCTCTGACAGATGTTTAGTCAAGGGGATCTTTAACAAACCAACGATGAGGAGGAAAGAGGAAGCTTTGAACAAATCCGTTAATTTGGTCAATGCCTTAATTTCTCCATCTGCAGTCATCTACCTATGTTTATTTAATAAATTATTAGAATGAATGCCGTAATGCTTGAAAAGAGGCATTGTTGTACAGGGTCCCAGCCACTGGTCTTGCATTGTGCTTTATGGAGGAAAGTCTTTTGTAACAACTTGGTCATATTGCTGCATTTCTCTGTCAAATCATAGGGAGCTACAGTAAATTGCACTGTTTCTGACCAACATGCATCTTCAGAGCCTTTTGTTCCTTCTGTCATCTTTCATTCTTTTACCACTCCAGACAGTTGTAATGCATTTATGGCTTCTTCCAACTCAACAGCTGTACTGTAGCCTGTCTCCAACATTGACACTGTTTCCCTATTTGTTTTTGCATACAGTTCAAAATTATACCTCTTGTGATTGGAACTCTATTGTTTTATTCCCATCCAGTTTACAGATTCCCTTACTTTTTTTCTTTCTTTCTGTAATTCTTTCTGAGCTTTCTCTCCTAGTCTATCACTACATCCTATTTGTCTGTGCCTGTCATTTCCCAGCTGTATTGTAAAAGGGAAGGTATGCCTTTATACACATCTGTATTACAATATCTTCACCTTCTTCAATGTCTAGTCTGAAAATTTAATGCTGTAGGATCATGACTTGATGCAAGAAAGTTCTTAGAATTCGATCTTATTTATTTATCTTGGAGTGTGCTTCTGTCTGATACTTTGGACATAGCAGCTCTCTCTACTTGTTTGTAAAATGTTTACTATTTACCTAGCTCAGAAGGATATAGAATGGATCATGGTGTCTTATTGCTTTGCAATGGCTGCTTTAAAAATGAAGCACTACGTAGTGTGAGTTACCACAAACTAGATTCTGCTATACATCCTACCACTAAGCCAAGCTTTACCTTTCAAATAATCACATAAGCAGACTTCTAATGTAATATGACTTGGCATACAGACCAAAGACGAGATTCAGGAACAAATTGTAAAATCTCAAGATCTAGCTTGACTATTCCTAATATCAAAGCACCTGATTTTTAAATAGAATTCTCCAATAGTATTTTAATAGGATGTTTTCAGCATTATGCAGAATTGAAAAAATGTAACGAACTATGTGTTAGGTAAGTGGCTTTTCTTTGGTTAGGGCTGACTGTTCAGGAAGGTCTGGGGGGATTTGTATTTTCTTGGTGTGATTAAAAACAGTAACCAAGCAATTCCATTGGCAACAGTGATGTGGGACACATCACTTGAAAGTAACCTCAGGCTGTTACTTATTGGATCTTTTCAATAGAAAATAGGAGATTAGAGGAAACAGCTCCTTTAAATTGCTTGCCTTTTTACCTTTTCCAAATGATCCTCTTGCTACTGCCTCCAGCTAGACAGCTTCCTGAGATGTGCACGGACTTTATGGAGGTCAAAATAGTTTAAAAGGAAGAGATAATTTTAACAAGAGAGCTATCTCTGAGTACGTAATTTAACTTGAACTAAAAACAGCATTCTGGAGTGCAGAATTGGCCCTTCCTATCTGAAATGAACAGCATTGGGGTTGACAGAACATTTTGAGTTATCCCGTCGCATCATTAATTCATTTGGAATACATTATGCTTCACAGATGTAACAGTGATCATAATAAATTAATCTAGTAATAATGTGCAGGGCATAGAGATTTTTATATCCACACACAGCCCCACCTCACCACCCCAAACGTAGGCTGAGTATTTGTAGAGGTACTAGCTGCTTAAACAAAGTTCAACTGCTGACAATATGCATTTTATACATATTCTTTTACCTAAGGATAATAAACATGAGTTTGTGTTCTGTTTGTGTATTTGTCTTCTGTGCAAGAAAGAAGTGTAAAACACCTTTCTCCTTCTTTGCCTGACCTTTTCTTTTGCCAGTGGAGCGCAAGAAAACTGCCTTTTTTATGTTTCATGCAGTATTAGAGATAATGTGACTGAAAGACTAATGCTACTTTTAATGGGTAAAAAATGAATGCCTGAAGCCCTAAATGTTTCCTAGTTCTTACAATTTGCACAATTTTGATTATCTGATCAGAAGAGCAGAGAGTAAAAAAATTCGGAAATAGTAGGATTTATAGATCTTAGGTATACCAATATTAATTTGTTAGATTATTAATTAGGAAGGCTTTATATTGGTATTTAACTTTTAATTTGAAAATCTGAGCCATCTAGAGTTGGATGAAATTACTTGCCTCATGTCTATGAATGGTGTCACTGTTTTAAAAAGAAAAAAATAAGTCTTTTCCTGTGTCTCTGCTACCTGTTCTCATCCATGCTTTTTTTGTGTGCTCATCACAGGCTTGTAGGCAGATGTTGGAAGATGTGGATAGAAGAGGTGTAAATCTTGAAGTACAAGTTGCAATCAGCAGTTGCAGATGACTTCCAGTGATGTTTCTAGGCTTGTTTATTTGTTAATAAGCCTTTTGAAGGGTCTCCAATTAGTTACCGAATCAGCTCGTTACTCCATTTTCTTCATCCTGTTCCTGCACTCAAAATCAATATAAAAAAAAACAAAACTAAAATCAAAATAAACCTTATTTTTAAAAAAACCTTACAAACATTAGGTGATAGTGCATGGTGACTGGGAAAAACAGACCATTTTGATTGTGGGCACCAGTGAAGTCGGTAGAATGGATGACAAAAACTCCATTTTATAGATGTGGTTTTTATTATTTTCTGTGAGGGGATCCTGGAAGCAGCAAATAGTTCTTTCAAAGATTCAGAGTAGAATGAACTTCTTAAAATAAGACAGGTACAGGGGCTTGAGGGTAGAGTACAAGAGATATGTTAGGAGGCCATCCTTCTGAATTCTGGTATGTTTAAGACAAAGGAACAAGCAAAAGCCCCAAAGAGGTGATGAGATTAAATCTCAAAACCCACATTGTTCTGTATCTTGGTGCAGCAGGCAGGGGAAGAATGAGGCCTTTCCCCAACAGGGCTTTGATATGCTCATTTTATTTTATTACCATACTCTCAAATATGTTTAATACTGTATGGATATGAGAACAGGACAGATCCCTCTGAGGAGTCATTTGCAGAGTACAATGTAGAGGCTAGGAAAGGAAGCACTTCAAGGAGTCCCAAACAGCTCTTTCCAGTTTTCCTCTCCAAATAGGGTGGAGCTGACACTTCAATATAATGAGCAGGGATAAATAAAGTAATAAAGCTGTCTGCATCCACATCCCATAAGGCTCCTATTCCCATAGGCTCAGCAACATGAATCAGAAGTGAATTAGAGAGACATGTTATACTTCTGTTGCATATCAGATAGCTGTTCAGGCATTATCAAATGTAAATTCATTTTAGAAGCTTGAAATGAGACAAAAGCCTGGTAACAATGTATCTGAAAACTGTTTACTCTGTCCTGGATTAAATGAGTGTAACATGAGAAATGTGTCTCAGCTCTTCCTCTTGCAGTAGAAGCCAGCGGGGTACAAGGCGTGCTTCAAGGGTGATTGAGAGACAAATATTGATAGTCAAGTTATTTGAGAAGTTGTTCACAGTCTTCTAGCTTCAACTTTCAGTGTGACATTCTCCTGCATCTCTGGTGGGCAAAGCTATCTCAGAGGTGATTTATTTAGCTGACCATCAGATAACTTTCCTTCTGGCAGCTTGTGCAGACCCAGCATAGGTGTATATGCTGCTGCTTCTAGTTTACTCAGGAATGATGGTAGTCTGGATTCAGGTGCGGGCTTGAAGCAGCTGCCTTGGATATCCTGAAATGCTCTAAGTTGATCTTGCCTGGTAAGGACTCATTTCTTGTTGAGAGAGAAACACACAGAATTAAATGGCTTGAAGTTCTGTTCAGAATGTGCTCTAGGTTTGGCTTCCAGAAACAAACACTCCAGGTAACTTTCATGCTGAAAAAAACATTTACAGCTTTCTGCTATTTGATTATGACTTTTTAATCTAAAGCTGTGTCCATGCTACTGGGTTACTGGTGTACTAGATCATAGAATCATAGAATCATTATGGTTGGAAGAGACCTCAAAGATCATCAAGTCCAACCTTCTACCCAACACCACCATGCCCACTAAACCATGTCTTGAAGTGCTACATCTAAATGTTTTTTGAACACCTCCAGGGATGGTGACTCTACCACCTCTCTGGGGAGCCTGTTCCGATGCTTAAAGACTCTTACAGTGAAGAAGTTCTTCCTAATATCCAACCTGAACCTGCCCTGGCACAACCTGAGACTGTTTCCTCTTGTCCTATTGCTAGTTACCAAGGAGAAGAGACCAACCCTCACCTCGCTACAAACTCCTTTCAGGTAGTTGTAGAGGGTGATAAGGTCTCCCCTCAGCCTCCTTTTCTCCAGGCTAAAAAACCCCAGCTCCCTCAGCCACTCCTCATAAGACTTTTTCTCCAGACCCTTCACGAGCTTTGTCGCTCTTCTCTGGACACACTGCAGCAGTTCAATGTCCTTGTAGTGAGGGGCCCAAAACTGAACACAGCATTCGAGGTGCGGCCTCACCAGCGCTGAGTACAAAGGGATGATACTTCTCTAGTCCTGTTGGCCACGCTGTTTCTGATACAGGCCAGGATGCTGTTGGCCTTGGCCGCCTGGGCACACTCCTGGCTAATGTTCAGCCGGATGTGGACCAACACTCCCAGGTCCTTTTCTGCCGTGCAGCTTCCAGCTGCTCTTCCCCGACCCTGTAGCGTTACATGGGGTTGTTGTGACCGAAGTTCAGGACCTGGTACTTGGCCTTGTTGAACCTCATACAGTTGGTCTCGGCTCATCGATCCAGGCTGTCCAGATCCCTCTGTAGAGCCTTCCTACCCTCAAACAGATCAACACTCCCACCCAGCTTGGTGTCATCTACAAACTGACTGAGGGTGCACTTGATCCGCTCATCCAAATCATCAATAAAGATGTTAAACAGAACTGGCTCTATGGAATGTTTTATATGGATTCAGCATACCAGCAAAGTCCCAATTTATATTGATCTAGTGAAACAAATCAGTGAAAGCATCTTTACTAACACATAAATGTATGAACGTTAGGGACTTGTACTAGAACAGATATGCATTGCAGGAAAACATGTAACTGGCACAGTACAGGTTTTTGATGGCTTTGTTATGATTTGGGGATGGGGTTGCTTCTTTTTTTCCTGTTGTTTAGAGGCTCTAGCCAGGTTTCATGGATGCTAACCCCAAGGCATTCAGTTGACATGTTACAGCTTCCTATATACATGTACAGTTACTGTAACTATACAATTTTTGTAGAATATAGCTTTCAGGCATAGCATTATTATTCATTTGCCCACCTTTATAAAATGAAATGTTAATCTCCATTTTGGAAGATATTGTGCATTTCAAGTGACTAAATGAAATACTTTTGATTGTTTTCTGCACCGTGCTCCGCTTATTTCTATGAAGTAGTAAGGACGGTACTGAATGCAGCTTCCATACAAAAAGAATTACACTGTGTCCTCATTTAATGCTCCTCCTGTTGCCTTTATTTATACTTAATTCTGATGCTTGGCTGGTTACAATCTGACATTTTCTTCTCCTGAGCCCAAAATGCAGTCTTAAAATGAACTGGTGACATGCACGAGCTCTTCTGGAGCCAAACCGTAATACAGTTTTAGACTGAGTAACAGTGGACAAAGTTACTGTATTTATAACTCTGTTGGCCTAGAATGTTACACTGGGGTTATATGTAGATAATATACAAAAACATCTGGATTTTAACTCCTATGAAAATGCAAGTTGAGGCAATAGCCAGTGAAAAACACTGAACTAATACAAGCCAAAGAGATGTTGGTTGCTAATCTGTAAGGTGATTTTTTGCCAGTTACCTCACTCTGTGTTTTCTTTCGTTTCTTAACCTTTGTCTGTGTTTGGTTTAGACTGTAGTTCTTTGAGCAAGATCAGTCCCCTTTTTAACGCCAAGCCCTGCTATACTGTCAGTCAAGAACTAGGTTCTTCCATTTTGTACAAATTAGAGTAGATTTAGAGGAGCTAGCACAGACTAGAGATGATTCTGAGTTATGATCTGGATTCAGAGTGCTAATAACCAAATATTAATAGGAATTTTGTCATTTCATGGTTTGGTTTGTTTTTTCACACACTAAATGTTTACGTAGTAGGATGCAGTTTAAGGTCCAAGGAACATTGATGCTAAATGCAGAGACTGTGAAATACATCTATTCTGATACATATGATCTAGCTATTTATATATATACACATAATTATATGGATCTGTGCAGAGAGAGAGATATGTATGTTTGTACTGGTGCATCCTCATTTGGGTCTCAAATTTAAGTTATAGCCAGTAATTTAAAACTGTAATGGTAGTACTTTGTTTTATATATAAACAGGAGAAGTCTCCCAAATCCAGGGAAACACAGAGGTATGATGATATTTGTGTTCATAAACAAAGTGGAAATAACGTATTTTGGTTCCAGGACAGAGTCACAGGTTTATTTTACATGCTTTACTTTCTTAAAATATATATATATTTTATTTTTTTTATGGAGAGGGAAATGCTTTCTCTGAAGTGATTATTGGGACAGGTGGTTTTGTTCTCAGTGCCAAATGTGGAGCTTGATTTTTGAGATATGAATACTGATAACTGCACAGGGAAAAAGAAAATTACCTATCTAGCATTTTACTATACAATTTGAATGGGACAAGTGCGTGAGGATTTGTCTTCAAAAGAGAGAATTCATTCTTATTTGACTGTATCAGGAAGACAATAAGAGATGCTTGTCTGCTCCTGCATTATTTATTCTCTTTGCCAATTATTAAATTGTGATTTTTCTGTAGATTCCTTAAGCCTTCTGATTAAGCAAGGAAATGATTCTTTTTATGTACACTGAATTCTAACAGGGAAGATTTTGTGATGAGAAAATGCAAAAGCTGGAATGAAATTACAAGGACTTCCATTTTTACACGAAAATTGAAAGTGGCAAGAGATAAGAAACTACTTTAAACTACTTACTTTTTTTAATAAAGTTATATAATCTCTGAAAATGTTGATCAGGTAGTTGTTTTGCTTAAAAACTCAATGCATACAGAATTGCCAAGTCCTTTAAAATGTGGGAATTCAGTATAAAGATAAAAATTTTCAGCATAATTTTACATGTTGCAATGCAAGCAAGCAAGCAAGCGTTAGAGCACAATCAGAGTTCATGTCATTCTTAGCACCTCGTGAAAGATCTGTCACAGCCCAGCCTAAAAGAAACCAGTGGAAACAATCTTCCTGCTAAACCCGGGGTAAAGGTTTAAAAGAAGCTGTTTTGCAAAGTAAATATCGGAGTAGATAGTGAATACTGGAACTACATGCTCATGTCCTGAAATGGTCACTGAGTTTTCTTTTTCATGGTTCTGCACATTCCATTTCCTCTAACGAGAGCAGCACCTAGTGGGTAAAAAATACCCAGCTCTGGAAGTGGAGCAGGGGCCTGGTGCTTGATGAGCAGGAGAGACACTTTCTGATCATGCATGGAATAATTCTATAGCAATGACTGTACGATTCCTATGGCTCAGTTAAATGCTA